>NC_090803.1:46692500-46992500 GCF_036512215.1 Solanum lycopersicum | reverse complement strand
AAGTAAATTATATAGAACAATAAATTATTGTTGTTCGATTTACGAAGTTCTACATACACGCTAAATTTTATTTTGTAGTCTTCTTCAAATTTACTTTAAATTTATGATACTTTCATATTTTCATAAATGAAGATCTCTGGTAAAACGACATTTTTATGTTTTCACACACACACACATGTGTGTTTGTGTGTGTGTGTCTATATATATATATATATATATATACATATATATATATGACATAACTAAGAGTTTTGACGCAATGCATGTGCCAAGAACAAGGAGGAGGAGGAGGAGGAAAATCAAAAATTGTAGTTCAAAATTTAAGGAAACCCCTCTTTTTATAGCACAAAGGGTAGTGTACGAAAAGATGCTTATTGTTTCTTATCATAAAAAATGGCAACTTTTAGAAACGTTAAAACCCTTCAAAAAGGTTAGAACTCATCGAAAAGTCATAGCTCTTTGAAAAAGGCATAACCCTTTATAAAAGTCACATCTCTTCAAAAAAGTTGCAACTCTATAGAAGAGTAACTATCCTCCGGAAAGGTTTATGCTTTTAATTTAATATAATTTAAATAAATAAATATAGTACAATATAAAATATAGAAGATATATTAAATTTGATATTTTAAGTTTGCGGGAATTATAATAACTTAACATTTAAATTAGGTAGTTCATTCTTTTAGGGTAATATAAATATAGATATAGATTTTTTAAATTTGAATCCGATATGAAATGTTTAAAAAATAAAGAATACCTTTAATTTAACGATATGTAGAATATAAGAAATATCTTTTTACTTATGTCCTTAAAGATGTGCCCCACCCCTAATGAAAAAAGAACATTCTATATTAAGCTAAATAAACATAAATATACCACAAATAAATCTGAAATGCAAGAGTATTTATTAATTCTAGTTTAGACTCTTCAAAAAAAATTTCATCAAATCATTGTTCTCCAACAGTTTGAGATTTTCATAGCTTAAACACAGAAAATTATTGAAGTGCTTGCAAGTAGAAGTTATTGTCGAAGTATAATTAAGGCTATGAAAATGAGTAGATATTAATTATCTAGAAAATCTTCTCCTTCAAGTCCAGTTATTTCATTTTCTTTGTTGCATCATTTTTGTTGATTCGCTTAATTGAACCACTCTCAATATCATCCTTATTTTGAAAACATTAATTATGTATTATCAGATAAGTCACAACCATTCCGAAAAATCACAATTTTTCAAAAACATCATAACTCATGAAAAATGTCACAACTCTATCAAAAAAATCTTTCGAGAATGTCACTACTCATTAGTGTGAGAAAGGTGTCACCCTTTAATATAATCTAGAACAAATAAATAAATAAAATATAAAATAGAGAATCTATACTAAATTTAGTGTTTAAATATAAGGGTATTATAGCAATTTACATTCAAGTTAGGAAGTTCATTCTTTTAAGGTAGTATTAAATTAATTTTGATGCATGTGCGTTGAATGTGAATATCACACCATGTAGCACACTATTTTTAAAAATCATGTGATTATTATTAAATACAAATTAATTAAAAATAATAAAATACTAATAATGTCTAAGTTGCTAAGAATAGTGGTTGCAATTTTTTTATGGTTGCTACTGAAAGTTAGTCAATCATACAATCTCTTAGTTACACCTTTAAATTGTAACATCCCAAAAATTTCTAAGTTAAGAATCGCACTGTTCTTTATTTCTAAATAAGATTGTATCGAGTGATTATTAATTTTTGTTAGGGGTTATGGTCAATTCTTGAGTACAGGAATGATGTTTGATATGAATTAAGGTCACTAGAATCCCCTAGAACAAACTTAAGTTGACAATGCTCTACTTGATTGAGTTTCAATATGAGATTTTACATTCATCAAGTTCACATGATTATAAATCTTAGAATATAATTAAATATCTTTGAGTTCTCTTTTCAACCGCCAAGTTTGCTTCATTTCGCGTTTGGAGTTAAAAGATATATCTGTTTGAGAAAAATCTTCTTTTTAAGGCACCTAAATCATTTTTAGAAGCGTAGTTTTGTTTTTTCCCATCCCTCCTAATCCCAAGTCACATTTTTCTTGATACAATTAAAGGTCTAGGCAAAGTTAAAATAATTTTTCACATTCTTTAATACTTAGAGAAATTAGAGTATGGTTTCAAGAGGAGTAAAAGCTTGGGTTCAGGAGTTTTTCAAGTTTCCATCAATTTCATTAAGAACCTTTATTCTTTCCCGATATGTAAGGATTATCACAATGTTAGATTTTTTCATCCAAATGCTCTACATATCAATTCAGTCAAGAAATTATTATATCTGAATGATCCATTTGTAGTTCTTGATATAGTGTTAAATCTTTAATAATGAAGGCATTGATTCTTTTGTTTTCTGAATCTTTGGTAGAGTTATGTTTCCAAAAGAATTAGATGAAAGTTTTCATATATTCTTATTGGGTTTGAGATCAAGAAGATTTTAGGAGATATGTTTCCCCATTCTAAACTAGTTGGGGTCCTAATTTTAGGTTTAAATTAATTGTGTTGCTGGGGGAGCGGTATGGGGTTGCGCGACATGATGGTGCCAGAGCGGGCTCAGAGAAGTTTACGACCTGTCTCAATGCAAAACAAAGCGCCCCAAACCTGAGGCTTAAGTTTTGTGCCTAGCGTTCCGCGCCAGCAATGCGTTAGGGGTTGCATTAATGATCCTTTCTGTGTTGCACTAGCTAGATTTCCCTTCTCTGTGATTTCTACAATAGGATCCATTTCCCTTTAATTATTCCAACATATTCTAATGACGTGTATTAATGCACATTCAAATCTAATGGCTGTTTATGAGAAAACATACAGAGATTTTATTTATTTGATTTCGAGTCTGTGAGTTACTATTCTTTTTCAAATTATATTCCTATTTATTGAGGTGTTATATGTTATGCATTAAGATACTTGAACAAAAGAAATATAACTCATTCAATAACTTAATATATAAGAATCTTAGCGAAAATGGCTACTCAAGTCTGAAACTGATACAGCTGAAATGAATAAGACTAAAGATTTATAACTATCTGTCTATGAAGCGTCTAAAATAAAAAAGAATGAGGGGACAAGACCCTCGATAATCTAAACAACTGAAAACTATGAAGCAATGTAAAAAGAAACAATTTGGAAAGTAATGACGCTCACCGACCAATTCTTAATGCTAAACCTAATCAATGAAGTGTTGGATGCTCATTCTTGTTACTTGTGTAAGCATCATAAGACGATGAAGGTCATGTTTCATCAGAATATTTAATGTAAAAGTCTCTGAATCGGAATGCTAAACATAATATAGGCTTGAAAAAAGTTTGAAAGAAACACTTACCTTGGCTTTATTATACTTTGCCATCATATAGAATGCCTTAACTAAGTGGATCCACTAGTCTATGCTAAAAAGTACTTAGGATTCACCTAAAAGTATGGTCATTTACTACCCATGATTGGTACATAGTTTATAAAGACTTAAAGTATCTGAACTTGCATCCCCATATCGGTGCACAATATTACTCCCAAAATATACTTAGCTTATATGTTTCGAAACCAAAACTTTTTTATTATATTTGAGATAATTACTCAATTTTATCTTAAAAGCTATCATGGAAATCGGTGTTTCAATTTATTCTTCAACTATGAAAATATTTTAAACTCTTTAAGAATGCGTAGTCCCCATATACTTCTTTGAAGAATTGAACATCAATCTTTACTCTTTATTAAAGTGTTAAAACAAAGTTACAAAGTTTGAGAAAAACTTTTGAGAACTTTTAAGAAATTCTCTTAACTTATAGTTTTGGAATCAACTAGAAACATAAGTACATTGCTAAAGAACAAGTACGGAAAGAATGTAAAGAAATATGAAGAACTAGTGCCCCTAACGCTCTAACAGGCGGGGGGCGCTAGCCCTTGAAATTCAGGGAGTGACTTGGGGTGCTCTGCCTAGCGCAGCGCCCTAGAGGTCATCTTTGGGGGGCGCTGAGAGGCGCGGCGCCGTAACCTCTTCCCAAGATTTTGACGAACTTCCTCCTTCGTTTTTCAACTCTAAACTCTCTAATTTTTCTTTGTTATTTTCCAAAACACTTAGAATCTAATAATTCATTTATATGTGAATAATTTAACTCGAATTCACACCTAATTTACATTAATCAAACAAAGAAACTTCAACCACAAGAATTCAAACGAATTTACATCAAGAACTCATATGAGTTACCTTTACTCAAATATAACTTTGCTAAATGGAATCAAGATTTGCGCGTGGGTGAACTATCCCAACGCTATATCATATCTCATACCTCGTTGGGATCAACCCTTTACGAAATCCACCAGCAAATCATGAAAAACAGGATGATTCTTTCTCTTTTTCCTCTTTTCTCTTTTCTCAAAATCCTAACTCTTTTTAGAAAAGCGTAAACTAGCAGACTTCAGTTTTGACCCTTATACAATTAAAAAAATAAATAAATTATAGGGTTAGGAAAAGACCAAACTGTCCTACCAAAATCTATATTGGACTTTCCTTATCCAAAAAACTAAAATTCCAAGAATCATATCTCACTCATATGAACTTGGAATTGCAAAAACTTGCCGGTGTTGGACAGATTATTCGAATGTATTTTCTAGGATATATGGAAACACACCTAAATCATCTTGAGATAGGAGTTATTTTTGTTTGAAGTTGACTAAAATATCAACTTAACATACTTAACAAATTTCTAGATTTTTTTACATTCTTCCCAAAAAAGATGATTTCCAATTCTTAACTTCTTTCTAAAAAAATTTCATATGTTACAATAACTCCCACATGGGAAAATTCATCCTCGAATGAGATTACTCTTACTAGGTTACTGTTTTGATATCAACCGTAGAGTTCAAACACACAACAAAAACACAATGTGTTAACAACATGACAACTTATAAATTGAAGAGAACTAATAATAGAATTAGTACCTTTATCTTTAATTCTCCATATTTAAGAGATTTGAATATCTCTTCTTCAGATCTTCCTGAACTTCTCAAGAAGATTCCTCAACAGATTGGTTCCTCCAAAGAACATTGACTGATGTTACCCCTTTTTATCGTCAACCTGCAAACTTCGCGATCTAAAATCTGAACAGGAATATCCAGATATGATAAGCTATCCTTGATACCAAATTCTTCAGTTGGTATGATAAGTGAAGGATTTCCCATGCACTTCTTCAACATAGAGATGTAAAATACCGGATGAAACGGTGCCAACTCTTGGAGTCGCTCTAACTCATAAGCTACATTTCTAACTCTTTTTATATTCTTTAAGCACCAATATATCGAGGAGTAAGCTTTAACTTTTACCAAATCGCATAACACCCTTCATAGGTGAAACTTTTAGATATGCCCAACCATCTACTTCAAACTCTAACTCCCTCATCCTAACCTAAATATAGGATTCTTAGTTACTATGCATTGTTTTAAACCTCTCTTGAATAACTTTAACCTTTCTTATATCTTGATGAACTAAATGTGATTCTATCAACCCATCCTCACCCACTTCAAACCATCCAATATGAGATCTGTACCTTCTCCCATAAAGAGCATCAAGGGAGCCATTTGGATTATATAATGGTAACTATTGTTGCAATCAAATTTGTTGACATGTAAATGATCATACTGATTACCTTTTATGTCGATCACACAAGCCGTGAACATATATTTAAAGGTCGGAATAGTGCGCTTTGCGTGTCCATCTATGTGTGGATGAAAGGCAACACCATGTCTCCAAAACAAGCTAAGGCCTATGCAAGATAGGAAAATGACACAAAGTATATTTTCCATACCACCAGGACCTCCCTACTACCCCTCGCATTAGTAGGAATAGAGCCCAACATGTTAGCTCCAATGAGGTCACTTCCTCCGTCTAAGGAGGGGAAATATCGAAGCACAAAATAGTTAGAATCATGTTCATGGTATATTTCATCATACTATTACACTTGTAGACTTATCTCAAGTCATGGTATATCTTGGTGGACTCTAGTAGATCGAATATGTGGAACTATGAGCTTCTTTCATGATCCTCTCTTGGAGCTCATCCACCTTTGGAAAACACACTACTTGATATCTCAACATACCATATCCCCCGAATTCAATGTTCATCACTTTATGCTTATGAACATTTTCCTTTAGTTCCATTATAATGGGATTGTTTTCTTGCTTTTCCTTCACTTCTTGCACTAATGATGATTTAGCCTCATTCATTACAACAACTCTACTTTCACTTGAATCAAAAAATTAGACTACAAAATGTGCAAGTCTATGCACTTCCTCAACCAACTTTTTCTTTCCTTACTTGACATAAGCAACACTCTACATGGACAAGTTTCTTAAGGCACCAGCAACAATATTAGCCTTAACCCGGGAGATAGAGGAAACTCATATTGTATTACTCGAGCAATCTGAAACACCTCATTTGTTCGAGATTAAGTTCCTTTTTACTAAAAAGATATTTTTGAGACTTTTGTGGTTTGTGAACTTCCACATGAATGACATAGATATAGTGACACCATATTTTAAGATCAAAAACTACTGCAGCCAACTAGAGCTCATGTAAGATTAAGGAAATTTACCTTTTGAGTTGACTTTGGTCAAAATTAGGGGTATGGATGCTCTATAGGAATTCTGGGAGTTCCATTGGTTTTGAGGGATGATTTAGGTATACCCGAGGTCTTGGTTAATTTGTTATAGGTATCATGTTATTTTTTACCCTTTTAGGCATTGAGTTAGTTTCTTGTGGTCTTCACAGATGTCGGATTAACGAGACCACATATTCATATTTGATGGTTCCATCTATTATAGAACGTCGAGCATAATTGATTTTCTTGTGTGGTACATGCACACGTGGTTCCCATTGAATCCTGAGGGTAATTTAGGTTTTTTAAGAGTTAGTTGAAGTATCTAATAATTCTGTCCTCGCTCTTATAGAGGGCCTTCTCTTATATGATCTACGTTTTAGCAAAGGGAGGCTAGCAAAATCAAGACTAGCCATTTATGTGCGTTTTGTTTTAACTTAAGAGAACATGTGGTCATATAAGTGACATTTGAAAGGGGTTTTGGCCCACCAATTTCAAGGTTTGAGCCTCATTTTCCATTTTTTGAGCCTGGAAAACCCTTGATGGTGAATTTTGAAAGGATTTTTTGTTCTAAATTATCTGGGTAAGCTTTTATGATCCTATTATTTCCTTTCTTTTTATTACTTATGGATTTAAGCATCAAAACTTGACATTTGTATTCACAAATGAAAAGGCTTTTCAAGAACTCAAATTCTTAACTAAAATGGAGATTTTAAACTAATTTTGAGTCTTTTATTCGAAATGGTTTTCATCAATGAGTTCCTAAGTCCTTGAGTAACACTCTTAATTAATAAATTTAGGATTCAAATATTAAGTTCGGAATTGAGTTTTTAGTTGATTAGTCCATTTTTCAAAATAATTAATGTGGGTATTATTATTTCCATGGATTTATTCTGAATAGTTAACTTTATTGACATTATGGCTAAACTTTTAGATTGATCAATTGACTGATTTGAGGTAAGTGATCTCCAAAACCAATTATTATAATATAACTCACGTATTCCCTTTGTTATTTATGTGTTAGGAGTAATAGGAATGTTGTGAAGCATTAACTATCCACTTGATAAATTTTACTAGTAAAAAAGGGTTGAAACAAATAGGAATATGTGATGAACTTGATGATGTTGAACTACCTTGTTGTAATCCTTTTTGATTTATTGATCAAATGTTTGATAACAATATTGTGGCCTTGAATTGCATGAGTTGTTATCTCTTTCATGTGGTGTCAAAAGAAGTATATGCCGGGCCACTACTGTCGAAAAGGAAAACAATTGTACTCTATTAGGTGTATGAGGAAGAGGATGAAGAACCACAAGAATGTGAGTATAATGAAGTACCTGAAGCAAACATAGAAAAAGGAGATGACACTTTGGAAGGGGCATAAGTCTCGGTTCATGCCTTGTCTGGAGTGCATGACTACAAAACAATGAGAGTTATAGAATCTTTTTAGGGAAAGGTGATTCATATCTTGATTGTTTGAAGGATTACCCATAGTTTTTTGGATTATGAGAGTGCTAATAGGCTAGAATGCCCCTTGGAAGTCATTCCTACTGTCCCTGGTGGAGTAGCTAATGGTACTAAGATCAAGTGCTCTAATGTATATGGTTCATTTTCTTATATTCTGTAGAGTGTGGAACTTTCCTCCATATGTTGATATTGCCTTCGCGGGGGGATGGGGAGGTTGATGTAGTTCTGGAATAGAGTGGATCGTCACCGTAGGTGACATAAAGTGGAACTTCATGCAGCTTAAAATGGAATTAAATATGGTAAACAGAAAGTGTCCTTAAAAGGAAATCAACCAAATGAGACATACTTGGTGGATAGAAAATTCTTCCAGAAGTTAATACAGAAGCTAATTAAGTTGACCATTATGACAGTAGGAATGGTGACAGTCAATAAACCTAAGAGAAACACACACCTAGTATCATATTGAATTATCAAGAGGTGAGTAACCTTATTTTTGTGGAGTCCTTAATTTATCAGTATGCCCAAACATTCAGGATCACCACAGATTTACCACCTCATATGAGGCATGATCACAAGATAGTGTCGAAAGAAGGCACCTCACCTATTAATACAAGGCCTTATAGATTCAACACTATTCAAAAATAGGAAATTGACAAGCAAGTGCATGAAATGGTTACTTTTGGACTTATAAGATTAAGTGTGAGCCCTTATTCATTTCTCATAGTCATGGTAAAGAAGAAGTATGAATCTTGGAGAAAGTGCATAGAGTATAAGGAGCTCAATAAGTACACTGTCAGGGATAAATTCCCAATTACTGTGATCGAGGAACTGTTAGATGAACTGGGTTGTGCTCAACTTTTCATTAAATTGGACTTACGAACTGGTTATCATCAAATCAGAATGATGGATAAATACAAACATAAAACAACTTTCAGGTCTCAACATGGACATTATGAATTTGTAATGATTCCCTTTGGCTTGAAAAATTCACCATCTACATATAAAAGTTTGATGAACCATATATTTCAGCCTTACCTCTAAAAAATAATCTTGGTTTGATCGATGATATACTAGTTTACAGTTCCTCTATGAGTAATCATTCGGAACTTTTACAGTAAAAATCACTTGGGGGATTTTTGGTACTTTTACGGTATTACAAAAGGTTTATTAATAACTATGGTGTTATTGAAAGACCTTTGACTGAGTTGTTGAATAAATATGCTGTTAAATGGTCAAGGGAGGCTGAAATAACCTTTCAGAAGTTGAACGAAGTTGTAAGTTCCCCTCTTGTTCTAGCATTACCTATCTTTGATTTAGAGTTCATCATTGCATTTATGAGCAACGCCTTGAGCCCAAAACACTCTTATCTTTCTAGGCATTTCACTATTAAGACAGACCATTAAAATTTGAAAAATTTGATGCAACAAATAATCACAACTCCTAGCAAGTAAAGTGGCTGACCAAGCTTATGAGATATGACTATGTTATTGCATACAAAAAAGGAAGTGAAACTATATATGCGAACACATTGTTTAGACGAAGTGACAATCACCTTTTGTTGAATGCACTTCCTGTGGTCACTGGTCGGCTGTTAAAATAGATAAAGGATTCCTATCCTAGGGACACCTATATAAGGAAGTTACTCCAAACTATATCTTCAAATGGTTATTGAAAGCCATAGTATGCCATGAAGGATGGGTTGTTATATAAAAAAGACAAGTTGATGGTAGGAAATAAGGAAAAACTTAAGCAGGAACTGCCGCAAATTTACCATGACAGTACTCTAGCTGGTCATTAAATCAGGAGCTGATGTTACTCAATTATTCCTACATTATCTCTATAAGATACATGGCCTTTCTTGGACCATTGTGATTGATCGAGACATTACATTTTTTAGCAAGCTTTGGCAAGAAGTGTTCAGCATCAAAGGGTGGCCTTGCATCATTTCTCAGCATATTATCCTCAAACTGATGGCCAAAACAAGGCAGTGAATAATTTCTTGGATGGATTTCAACGATGCATGTGTGGTGACAGGCCTAAGGAGTGGATCTACTTTCTATCATTGGTGAAAAGGTTATTTAACACCAACTTCCACTCATCCACTTATCTGACCCCTTATGAGGTGGTTTATGGACAACACCCTACTCTTTTTATCCCCTACTTCCCTCAAGGTTATATGACTGAGGTAGTTGACATAATTTTACAAAGAATGGAAGAAACTATTAGACTATTTAAACACCACACCTCGATTCTTATATGGAGAATGAAGAAGAAATCTGAAAAAAGAGATCTGAAAGGGTGTTTCAGGTTGGTTATTTGGTTTACGTGAAGTTACAACCTTACAGACAATTGTCGAGATCAAGCTTGCCACAAACTTGGTCCTATGTATTATGAGCCTTTTCCCGTACTTACGATATTTGGTCAGGTTTCTTGTCACAAAGAGAAACCACCACATACTAGGATCCTTCACATCCTTCATGTATCACAATTGAAAAATAAGATTGGTTCTAATCTCGTTGGCCAACAACAATGTTCTACTAGAACCTGAGGCTATTATTGATCGGAGGGTCATTCAAAAACCCTAGCTATCAATCGCCGCAAGTCTTAGTGAAAATGGTTTAATTGTGCTCGGGAGGACAACACTTGTATAAATTTACATACAAAACAACAACAATATCCTCAGTTCTATCGAATATTCTTTCATTAGTTCTTTAGGAATTGATAAGATGTAGCAAGTTACACTTCTCTCAATGTAAAAATGATACATTTGGGAATTAATTGGCCCCCTCACACTTCTCTCAAAACTTGTCTTTATTTTCTCAAAAATCATTTTAAGACAAATGTTTACTAAAAAGGATTCTCAACTAGTAACTCAACAACATGGTTCATGCTGTAAAATAGATAATAACAATCAACTCAAGAATCTCTATGCAAGATATAGCAACTCAATAATCAAGAAGATAATTTGGAACTCAATAACGAAACTCATCTCAAGAATTATAAAAGTAAGGATGTAACACTAGATTATTCATTATTGGTAGGATGTAGATCTAGGGCATGAGTACGAACTCATTCTATAAATATGGGTAGTCTTACACACCATGAAGAATAAAAGACTTGATGAAATTGGTGAAAACTTGTAGAAAACTCGAACGATGGATTTCTCCTCTTGGATGCTCGCTCTATGACATGGAAGCACTAAACGTAAATAAATTAATTACCATTATTTAAAATCTGAATTAGGTCTAATAAAGTAGTGGTTTAGGATGAGAAGAAGTTGTAAAATATTAAATTACCCTTCTTTAAAACTAACGAAAACCTTTCATATGTCCATATATCATTCTTTGTTTGATCTACAGACCATAGATCTCATACCTGGAATTTATATTTAATATGAAGCCTCAAAATTTCATTTTATGTCCAATCTATGAACCATAGAAAATTCTACAAGGCATCGATCAAATCTTAAAAACTTATGCAACTTTTAAAGCTCAAAAGTCAAATCTACGGGTACAAACTACAACTACTTGAATATCCTATGACCGGTCGAATGGATGTGTAGAAATTGGATAGCAAAATCAAATCTCTGAGCTTTTTCTAGGACTTGACAATAGGGGTACTAATTTAATCTATGTCTTATAGAATGGTCCGTAGTTCAGAGACTCGCATAACTATAATTTAACAGTCTTTGGTAAAATAGTTATAACTTTTTACTCCAAACATGAAATGTGGAAAACTTGTTGGTGCTTGAAAGAGGACTCCTATACTTTTTATATTATATGTTATGGGTCATGTAGTTCATTTTTTACTCAGATATATGTTCATTTAAAATTGACCTAAGTAAAATCTTATGTCAAAACTTTATTGATAAGGAAGATTCTACTCAACTATGTCCTAGGAGTGTCTTGTCACCTTAATTTATATTAAAAACCATTATCACACTAAATAATTCACCTTAAGACATAAGGAAAATTTAACTTAAAGTAGTCTTAAACACAAATTAAGTATAGTTCAGGCGTTAGCTTAAAATTTGTGGGGTGTTAAATTTTCACTAAGTGTTTTTCATTTTTTCTTAAGCCCAAATAACGGGACAATATTTTAAAATAAAGAAAAAAAATACCACGGAAAATAGAAAGTTTTTAGGGTTTCTATGACTTAAAATTGTAAAATAATTGGTTTATGAGTTTTAATGCATTTTGGGTTATTTGTGCACTGATAAGTCTGAGGTATCTTTCAAAGAAGCACATTGACTAGGATTAAGGCTATTTTTTTTATACATGGATGGTATTGATAAGTCCTATGTGTTATTTTTGGAGGTCCATTGCTTTCATCAGGGTTATATGCCACGGCATTGTAAATGATAATTCTGAGGTATCTTTCGAGCTTCTACTTCCCAACATTTATCTTTTGGATCGCATCATCCTGATGTTTGGTTTGTTGTGTGTGTAGTGAGTTTCTTGTACTTCAGTGGTTTGGTATTCACTTTATTATGTTTTTATTTCCTTTTCCCTAGATTATTGGCTTTCATATTTTAAAAACTTATCCGTTGTAATTTTAGAATTTTGTACATCTTTGTATATTTCATTTTTCTAAGATTTGTCGGTTCATGATGCCTACTAAGTATACCATGGTTCGGTAGTCATACTACGTTTCTACATATTTTTATAATGCAACTCTAATTATGACTAGTCGTCATTGAGAATTAAATCTCCCATAGGTGTCACAGACTGGGATTATGGTGAGCTCCTAGCGTTAAGATATTTTCTACTTTCTCTATTTTTTACTAACTTATGTTTTGTATTTTAATATTTTAGTTCTCTTGTATATATAGTGTTTTCGTACGTAGTTTTTCATGCATGGGGTGAAACCACGTTTAGGGATTCGGTTCTTTTGTTACTTTGTCGTTCTTGGTAACTTTTACACCTCATTTATATATTTTGTATCATATTTGTTTTTCGATATTATTTGTCTATTTTGTATCGTAATTCCTTTTTTTATTGTTTTCTTTACCATTATATTCATATCTTCTTTAAATTTATGTTTTTGCTTGGCCACTGATGGTTATGATAAGTGTAATCAAAGTCTTATTTAAATTCATAACATAGACTTTAGTTAATTTCTTTGTATATGATATGAGATATATGACTTGAAACAAAAGTTACTAATATACACGAGTTTATACTATTTTTTATGTGTTTTACATAGAGTTTGTATGCTTCTAGGACTATTTTGTGTAAGAAATAATGTTTTGTGTATAATGTCTGCAGGAAAAGTATTGGATGTGGTTTATGAAGATGTCGATGAAAAGTGAAGAAGTGGTATTTAATGGAGACACCCACGGTGTGTAGTACCAAAGACAGGTTGTGGGTGGTGAGTCGTAGGTCTTGGTTTGAGAAGATGAGTTTCAGTACTCAGTATACAAAGTACCAGGAAATGCCTTTGAACAGTCCACGGACTGTGTGTGAGGCATCGTAGGTTGAACATATGGGAAGTCTGACTAGAGTAGAACCACAAAGCAAGAAGATGGGTCGTAGGTCAACCCGTAGTCCATCCTGCACATCTGTCAAAAAGTATCTAAAAGTTGAACGTTCTGGTACCTAGTGAATTTATCCAACTGATGATCAATAAAAGGGACCCACAGACTGTACATTAATCCATTGTCTATGGGTCAAAATATCGATTTATACCACATCCAGACAACTTATTTCCTTATTTTGTTTCCTATTGACATAGTACTTGTTTTTTATAAATAGGAGTTGTAAACCTCATTTTTTGGGGGGTTATACATTATTATAATTTTTTTGTTTTGTTCGTAGTGGAAGTAATTTGGAAACGCTTAGCAATTAACTTTCCTGAATTTGTTTTATGCAAGTTTAACTTATAAAATCATGGGTTTTAATTAACTGGACTTATAAGCTCATGAATTCTTTTTACCAAATTTGAATTGTGTTCTTTCAAGAATGAGTAGCTAAATTCACAAGTAGGGTTGTGGAACCATGAGAAATTAACAAAATATAAAAATAATAAGTTGTTTTTAATAGTAGTTATGCATGTATTGTTTGTTCTTTTGCTTTGAAGTCTTTTTGACGGTGCAGAACATTAGAACTCTCCTTCTTCCTACTTGCTGGACCAAGGACGTAGTGAACAAAAACTAACAACGGAGATTTAGTTGATGCAATCTAATAGTCTAATATCAATTGATGTGAGGGTGAAAAATAAGTCATACATTAATGTGATGACTAATTGGAGGTAAATGGTAAGATTTAGTTAAGCATACACTCGTAGCTAGACCATTGTATGAGGTGAAATTCCCTACTTGGAAAAACAATAACTTAGGGATACCTAACTTACCAATTGTGCACGTAAGACACTAGGAAATTAATACTACAATTCAGATTACCGTGTTAAAATCTTATGGGGAACATATATGCCCAAGTTTCTTGATCATATTGATAAACAAAGTTGAATCTTGTCTACTTGTTACTGAAGCATAATAATTTATTAGTTTATTCAAATCCCCCCCCCCCTTCTTTTTTTTACTTTACTTGGAAATTCATAAGCAAAACGAATATAATTGATAGTAAGTCTAGACCATACTCCTCGTGGGATCGAGTTTTAGATTAAAATAACTACAACTGTTGAACTTTAATCAAGTGTTTCCTAATTTTAAGTCTTTTGTTTTGTTTTTGTTTCTTCAAGTATCTACTCTATTGTACACCAAATACTTGGAGTAAAGGAAAACATTATATCCCTTACGATACAAAATTAAACAAATGTTTGAGGACAATGAAGAATAAATGGGTAAACAACAATACAATTGAAGAGGATCTAGGAGATAGAGCAGCAATGCAGCCTCCATGGTTTGTTAATGAGATTATTCAGGTCTATTATCGTAGTTTAATTGGGAACGCAAAAATGGTGCAACATCAACCAGCACCAAGTTTTCGTAATCAATACATGGAATACTATCATTCAGCTTTATCATTATATGAATACATTGTTCTCCCTCCATTGCCTCCAGGTCAGACAATTGTCGTAACCATTAGCCTGATATAGTTAAAGGGTCATTTGCTAAGTTGCCTTCTAAGGACCCTTATGTTCATATGGACAAATTTTCGAGTGTCTGCAAGGGTTGTATAGGAAGTCCAGAATTAGATGTATAAGTAATAGGGTTCAGAGTGTTCCCATGTTGTTGACCGGTGATGTTGTTGTCTGGTGTTCATAGTTACCATAAAAATTTTATCTACACTTGGAACCAATCGTATAAGGTGTTCGTGGCAAGGTACTTTCATTTGTCTAAAAGTTGAATTATAAGGATAAGATTAATAACTTCGTTGCACTTCCTGGAGAGCCGATCAGCGTTTACTAGTGTCACGACTAGAATCTAGACCCCAAACGAAACGGGTGTCGTTGACCTCTCAGAGGTCGTAGACAAGCCTTCATACGTCATTCTTCCTTTATCTAGGTTAATTTTAGCTGAAAATTTGAACTTTTTGTTTTCTTATTTTATGCTAAAAATCTTAAACTTAACATCATAGGTGTTCACAAATCAATTATCTAATTTAGAGATAATCAAATGAAAGAATCAGTTCATAATTTTACTAATAGTATTTTTGCCAAAATTACACCAATACAAAGTCTGAACAAAAGTGGAAAGAAGCACTAGTGGAACATGTTCCACTAGCTATAGCCTACATCTAATCTAGATAATAACGCTAGACATCCTCGAAAGCATGAGTGCCTACCAAGTCCCGATGAAAGTTGCACGTCTGGATAGCTGCAATATCAACATATAAGCTCTAGCGTCCACAAGTGTCTGCACCTAAAAATGTAGAATTGTATGGGATTAGTACCCACTTAAGTATGGATATATGAAAGCACACACCAAGGACATGTATGATTAAGAAAAAGTGTTTCCTAATAACATGATTATGGAAAGTCAAGTCAATGGACTTGCAAAATCAGGATTAGGAAAGTTAGTGAGCTTTCTAAATTTGGATTAGGAAAGTGAGTGAACTTTCCATCTTTGGATTCGGAAATTCATTCCATGAGAAAAACATGCATCATCATACTTATCATATTGCACACAGCACATAACATCCTACACATAGCACAGAACATATTACATATAGCACTTTACATTTTTTCTTATCATTCGTTCATATGCCGTGAGACCTTGGGATCATTGAATTGACATCAAGAACTCCAAAAAATGATGGCTAAAAATATGGGACCTCAACTAGGGATCTTTCTTTAGCAAACACAAAGTCTTCTTCATTCACCCATACGTACTTTATAAATATTCATAGACTAGTGTGAACACCAGCTACATCTAGGATGTAATTTAAGACATTCATCGATTTAGCTTTGCAATGATCAAGAATGACCTACTCTCATTACTTGAGTCTAGCTCACCTCTTGATTGTCCTATCCTAACAACTTAGGTATAAAATATGCTAGAGTACATGAGAATTCAACCCGGCCAGATCCCAATATTGGAAGTATAGGTTCAAAGACTAGGACATATAAGGAGACCCATACCCGGCATGGCGGACAGTCTCATGAGAGTAACGTGAACCTCCTCCTTTCTCGAAAAAGGCATCACCGCTCATAGATAATCTATTAGTGCTCAGTATAAAGCTCCATTAAATTCAACTCATACGTCATGGAAGCTGGCTTCTACGATGAGATATCTCAATAGATGATCTCTCATATCATCATTAGTATTAAGCTTGTTAATCTCAATACTTTCAGTAAAATGTTCATAGAGACTAGTCCCTTCATTAACTTTACACTTTCATAGGTGAGTACGTTTTGGTAAGATTTACTTAGGCTCATTTGAGATTGCTCTCATCTTTTACATTAGCTACGTGAATGTTCATTTCATTATGTGTGAATGCACTTGGCCATTTAATGTGTTTCACACTCTTAGTTAACCCTTAAAGGGTTTGTTCATTTCATCATTTCATTATTCATTTCATCATGTGCCAATACACTTGGCCATTCAGTGTGTTTTGCACTCTAACTTAACCCTCATAGGGTCACATCATTTCATTACATATTTCTTAGGTTCACTTAGTTTTCAACGTATGCTAGACTTATGGGTCAATACATACAAGACATGAGGCTTTGTTTATAGTTCGTTTAAGTGATTTATATATTCCAATGATTATGTAGTACAAGACTTATTCATCTTGTATGGATGCCAAGATCACGATATCGATCAAAGTAGGTATCAATATTCATGAGTATTTAATTCACGTATGACTTATGTATCAATACAAAATTTGGGCAGGAAACCCAGTTTCGAATCTCTTGGACAACACTTACATTTTTCATTTATTTTTTTTGGTGCACATGGCTTAGAGACATAAGATCAAGCCCCAACGCCTTGGTTTTCTTTTAATTACTTTTATTTACATTTTCTCTTTCTTGGCCGAGGGGTTGTGCGATCGAACCCAGTAGCCCCTTTTTATTTTAAATTCTTTTTCCATGGCTTCTTTCAGTTGACCATGAGGTTGTGGGATCAAACCCCCGCAACCTCACTTTATTTTTCATTTAACGCTCCTATTCCGCCTAGAGGTCATGGGTTTGATTCCCTAGCCTCACACGTATTTTTTATTCATTTTTCCTTATGCTTGACCAAGAGGTTGTGAGTTCAAATCCCACTACTCTTATTTCTTATTTTCACACATCATTTTCCAGCCCAAAACCATGGTTCGAATCCCCTTCACCAAATTTCTTTTTACTTCTTTATTTTCATGGTTTTTAATAAGGTGAGGTAAAGGGTTCAATCCTTCATAACCTTACTTGTTTTAATTCATTTTTTGACAACATTTTGAACCCTATTAAGTTAAACAAACTCCTCATTTGAAACTGGAAATTTCTTAGTTTTTCTTCAGCATCTTTTCATCAAGTTACACATTAGTTCTTAAGGAATTTCATAGTTCATTTTAGAACGTTCTAGGTGCATTTTCATAGATTCGATTAGCCAAGAGTTTCTCAGTCAATTCATACGAATTAAATTTAATATGAACATAACGATTTACATATGTTTTTGCACTTAAGATCACAACCACAACGTTACAACTTTTGAGAGTTAATCCGAGAACGCCTAGTCACGGTCATATTTTTGAACACACATGCACATTGTTTGGGAACACATAGGTTGCCATTCATAGGATTTCAAACACACATACATAAACATATTAATCACAAAAAATACACGCCTAATATCTACCAGCAAACATACCCAACCTATGAATCATTGGGAGCTAGTGACAGGGACATTCAATGGGGAACAACCCTAGTTTTTGGCATAGATTACGTCTGAACCTTAGGGGTCTCTTGGGAAAGAGACCAAGAGAGATGAGAACCCATACCTTTTTGAAATTCAAACCTAGACTTTGTGCCCAGAAGGTTCTCCAAACACATTTCCAACACTGAAATTTCAACACCCCACTCAACGGAAAAGCTTCTCTTTGCCAACGTTATTGATTGACGTTTGTGTTTCTTATATTTTCATGTGAGTTCATCAAGTGTGAATAACTTTTGTAAATTTTCTGTTCTTGAATGTTATTTGGCTGAGACAAATGTGAATGGGAGAATAGATATTGAACGTGAAAGTGAGATAGACGTGAGAGGAAAGAGTTACCCTTGTCTTAGGAGTCTAGTTTAGGACTTACTCAAATAAGATTTAGTTAATTAAAAAATTAAAAATCTGATTTAACTTTTATTATAAATCTTAAAATAAATAATAAATATTAATCAATTAAATTAATTTACCTCCTTAAAAAAACTTAAATCATCACTTCCACCTAGGTTCGAACCTGGGTGGAGCAAGACTTCACTCTAAAAGCAAATTTTTGGCCTTCTCTTTTTAAAATGCCCCTCCACCTTATTATTTAAATAATTAATTATATTTTTAGGATAATTAATATACTACCCGTAGCCTGGAAAAAGACCATTTTACCTCTAGACCCTCCAAACTTAAGATTTTCCCTTTTAAAGTTCGGTAAAGAATCATATGAGAAAATCTTCATATTCGGGAGCCCTACATGGCTGTAACCAACCTTCCTAGATCAAATAACTCCCTAAGTTAGTTGTCATGGCTTTCGTAAGGGTTCAAAGGTCTAGTTTTACGCCCATCAATCCTTGTGAACCCGATCTAATCGTAGGCATTCTAGGCACATTAAGCATTATTTAGGATAGCCATTTTTAGGGTTGTTACACCTACGATAGTTTAAACAGGTTTATGAGAAGAGTACATGTTCATATAGTTAATGACAAGTGTTCTAAATCATCGTTGATGAGAAGTCACTGAAGGATTATTTTTATAGAGGGCAGGTTGATAATGGAAAAATGGTACTAGATAATGTTGCAGAAGGATCATATTGTGAGTGCACCTTTTAAACCCTTGAGAATCTTGGAAGATATCCCAGAGCAACAAAGAATGGAGCACTAGAGAGGAATGTACACGTAAAAATAACTTCACTTTCCAAACTGTGCACCCAACCAGGCTAATGATGACTTACGGGAAGAATAAGCAAAGATGAGGACAAAATTAGGATTGGTTCACAAACATGTGAGTAATGGTGTTGAAAAGGTAAATGTTTTGAATTGTTTGAATAGAGCCCCACCACTACCAATTGAGTTGTGATACTATGAGGAAGGTTCAAACTATGTGAATGATCGGATATAGGGAGGGGGAAGTTTCGGAGCCAATTCCCAAGGTTTGAACTTGGATAATTGGTGCCAAGATTAAGAAAAACCAAGGTTGGAACTAAGGAAACTACAACCGTGAGGGTAACTATGTTTGGGATGGAAACGACTACTTGATAATAATTATAATCAAAACAATAATGACAATAAGAATGAACATGATCATACCTATGTTCCAGAGAATGTGGTAGTAGTTTGACACATATAGAGGATATGATGCAAAATATGATGAAGAGACTTGAGAAATTTAGGTCCTACATGCTTTGTTTAGTAACACCCTAAAAATTTAATGACCTAAAATAACGCCTCACTTATTGAATAATGTTGTAAAGGATTTTTCTAGACCGAGACTAATGTAATAAAGTTAATTTAGATGTTTTAGAACATAATTTTCAACAGACAACCCTGACGTTCAAAAACTAGTGAAATTGAATTAGTATATGTCCTTAGCTCTTGTGAATGTTTTAGAGTGTTATATGAAGTCTTAAACTTGTAATAAGATTTTAAATAGATAAAATAATGTATATACGGTCAAATAGTTCAGATCCGACCCCCCTAAGGACCACCCTAGGGGTCCTTGAATAGGATCCAACTATTTGCCAACAAGTTGCCTAAGGGCAGACCATTGCACATAGGATGAACCAGTCAGTGTCGCAGACTTAGTTCACCAAGGACAAAAAATCTTGGTCAGCGTCATGGACTCGCTGAGGAGTCTACTTTCTCCAAAATTAATTTCCGAAATCTTGTGGGACCAGTTCCGCAATGCAGACTTGTTTCCCGGTAAAAATTCTTAAATTTGAAGTCAAGTTTAACTTCACTAAAAAGTCAAATTAAGTGACGGGTATTTTGGGTATATTAGGGAGGATCATACATTTATTTTAAATTAAAATTTTAAACACATTTACTCAACCAAATCAAAACCCCAAATTAAAATCAAAATCACTCCCACTTCTCTTTTGTTCTCTCTCTATTCAACCTCTATTGGAAAAAAAATTGAAGCTTGAAGAAGAAGACCAAATCCCTATGTTTTTTACACAAATTTGTGGATGAAGTCTTATTTACGGTATGTTTTCTTTTAGTCTTGGGATTCGTTTCCCCAAGAGGTCCCTTCAAAGGTGTTTTCAAACTTCTCCAAATCTACGGTTTTTCTCTACACATAGGTCTTCTTTGAAAAACGAAATTATGAATCAATTATGATCAATTTTGGTTTATTAATTTTTTAGGTATTATTTATGATTAATTCTTGTTATTCACTCAATATTTCCATGTACCCATATTCTTTCCAAATGTCATGAAAACCTTTAAATGATATGTTGAATTTTTAAGATGATGAATATGTTATTTGACTATATGTATGTTAATTATGTAATTCATTTTTCAATTACCTTGTTTTGTGTATTGATTATGCATTCTTGGGTTGTTGAAGTAAAAAGTCCCATAAAAGGGCAAGAAAGTATGAATTTTGTCTCTTTGTTGACCTCAATTACCTTAGATGAATTACTTGGATTTTAATAATGATGTAGCTAATGTGTGGTTTTGGTATTGCTAAAAAGATTCCCTCATCCTTAAACCTTTATTCTTGAATTATCTATGAAGTATGAATGTATGTTATGTTAGGTTGGTTATATGATTTAAAGGTAGTTCTCATGATTATAATGAATTGTTAAAGTGAAACGTTTATGTATTTTCTAGTGTTTCTAAAATGAAAGTATTATTCTCACTTATGATCATCTATGAGATATTATGATGAGATGTTTACATAAGGGTCTAGTAGAGGCTAATGTGAATATAGTTTATCACTAAGGGTGATTACTAAAGGGAATAACTGCTTAGCACTAAAAGGACATGTAAATGAGATGTGGTTCTCATGTGTAGTAAGTCCGGATACCCACCTCACGTTTAGGATGTCCGGAATCCCAATGTATGTGTTGTCTCATGATATGGGAACCCCCACATTTAGACAGTAAGGGTTTCTAGTAACAATTTCCTTGAACCCCCACACATGACTCTAGCTTATTTGATCCACATAGATAGCTATGTACGAAAGGTTACAACTTAGGAAAGATTTAATCCTCTCTTTTTGGTGTGAGAGTAGAACACCGGATTCCATGTAGCTCAAATGGTCTAATGTTGTTCATTTCAACCTCATTCCCTAAGGTAAAAGTTAATGAATAAGATAAGTGTATGGTCTCTCATTAGGCTTTTCTTGAGCGCTTTCTACATAGTGTGAGGGGGGTATGAGACTTCTGTAATACATTGTACTTGTGCGATCCTAAGGTATAGTCCTAGTAGTGTTATTTTATGATTATGTTGATCATGAATCATCTATGTTAAGCTATGCATGATCTTATTGATATAAAAACTTATAAGGAAATATTACATATAAAGTTACGCATAAAAAGGTTACTTAAATGTATTACTTGACATTGTATAGAGTTATTGGATTCTATACTTTGCATTGCACAAGTATTTCTTGGGTCGTATACATGTTAGGTTTGTATCATGTGGAGTTTGCTTATAATGCTTACTTTATGCATATATTGTATTTACTTGGTAAAAAGCCTATTTTTACTAAAATGTCCTTTTATAAATGAATTTATATTTTTTATGCATAGGATCCATACATAGTACGTGTGATGTACTAACCCATATTCTCTACCATTTTTCACAACAATGTAGGTTCGGGTCATCGAGGAATCAAGGTCGTTTTTCAAGGATACTTGGAGCTTGCTTCTCCAAGTTGGTGAGTCCTCACATCCAAGGACAAGACCTATATGATAATTTTTAAGTTCTTTGCTTATGATGGAGACAATATTGTATTTCCTTATTCAAGACTCTTTCTTGATGTAAGGGCTAAGTCCCAAATTTCTATGTTCCTATGTTTAGATGGTGTGAAGAGACAAGTTTAGATTCTATTTTCATATATGAAGGGAAGTTGAAGACGGCGGTAATGCCTAGGGGATGCTCCCCAGTCGTTACAGGTTCCAGGGTAATAATGTATACTTACTATTATGCATTTAGGTATCTAATGAGGAAAAATGATGAAAAACTGAGGTTTATTAGATGGGTGGTGTTGTTTCAAGAGTTCAAGTTTGAGTTAAGAGATAAAAAAGGGACAAAAAACAAGGTTGCCAATCATTTTTCCAGATTAGAGGAAGAGTCTATGAATATGTTTGAGGAAGGTGTTGAGATTATTTATACATTCCCTTATGAACAAGTATTGGATGATTCTCATCATCCTATCCCTTGGTTCGTTGATTTTTCTAATTACTTGGCAAATGATTAGGTTCCTTTAGATTTATCTTTCTTTAACGAAAAAATTTGTGTCTGATTCAAATTAATTCTTTTGGGAAGAGCCATACCCGTTCTATATTTGTGTTGATGGATTGTTCCAACCTTGTTTGCCTGAGGTAGAGATGATGAGTATACTCAAGGCGTGTAATTCATCACCTATTGGTTGGCACCATAGTGGTATTTTGGCTGCTCATAGAATATTGAAATGTAGGTATTACTGTCCTAAAATCTACGAACATGCTCATGAATTCGCCAAATCAATCTGGTGACTGGTGCAAAAGAGAAGAAAGAATTTCAAATAAGCAAAAGCTCCCTATGAATATGATATTGGTAGTTAAGTTATTTGATTCTGGGGCCTTGATATAAAGATGCATTTGTAAGTAGGTGGGATGTACTGAGTTTTCTATGGGATCCATCGATGCTCCGTTGGTCTATCCAGAGACACTGGATGGCGTTGCTAGATCCTAAGTAAGTTCTATGTTTTTCTAAGTGTCGGAGTAACCTACGGACTAGACCTATAATCTGTTAACAAGATCTCGTGGGTCTTACCTACTTTTCCTACCTAACCCGATCCGGACCCTTTTTTAATAATAGAAACCATTCATTTTAACATATCCCCCACTTCCATATTTCCCTCCCAACAAATTTTTGACCTTCCATATACCCTTTTTCTCCCTCTAATTACTCACAAATTTATTTCTTCCTAAACTACATTTTCCATCCCATCTCCAATATCTCACGTTTTCTCTCCAGAATCTTTAACTTTTTCTTTTTATCCCAAATCGATTCCACAGTCTTGGTTACATGTTGAAGGTTGCAAAGGTTCAAATATTTCATTTCACTAATATATTACCCAATTTGATTACTTGTAAGGTAAACAATTTCACGCTAACTTTGCAATTAATGTTGATTGTTTCAATCATGAAATCACAAAGTTGGATCTTAACCTTGTGTCCTTAATCTCTTAGTTGAAAGTTGTATTGTAGTTACAAACACCGTTGGAATGATAGTTTGTGAGTCTTTTATGCATTACAACCAAATAAATTTATTAATAGGTTTATATCAAATGTTTTAACTTAGGGTTGTTCAATGGTTTTGTGTAAATATAGATAAAATTTACTACTCACAACCCTAAGGATGATGAACAACAAAAAGATATGTTAAACTGCATGTGTAGTCGTAGTTTGATTGTGTGTTTGTTGGAATATAGAAATAAGTGTATTCAAAATATGAATTGTGGCACAGAACTGACCCACGACTTCAACCCACTGACCGAGGTCGAGGTCTTTGGACTAGTGGCACACACACAATAACATAAGTGTAGAACCATGGTTTGGACTATGGTCCATTTTTTGATCAAAACACCGTTTTGCACATCCTCGGTTCCACCATCTAAGACTTGAAGTGGGAATTGTATCCTATGGAGGGAACCCACATACTGTTTCAATCGACGGACCATTGGAACTCACCGTGGGTCAATATTTAAACTTTCATCCATAAAATTTTTTAGTTTTTCTTTGGGTCTAATTCTTGTTCTAAAATCATTCTAGGAGTATGATTGTTTTGTTTTAGTACTAATAAAGTCTTCCACATGTACCATGATTCAGAAACAATCTCTGACCTACCCATGACAAGACAAGCCCAAATAATTTGCTCCTTCCTGATGTATGATTGAAGAGGACTATGATACCGCGTACATTCCACCTACCACCAGGATCTCCCACTTCATCCCTCACAACTAGGAAGAGAGACTAACTGGTTAGCTCCAATGAGTTCACTTCCCCATTCCGAGGGGGACATATAGATTGAAGAAAAGACTGGATCAGAGTCGTAAACTAGCTATAGTTTTAGCGGCAACATCGCTTTTTCGTAGCATTGACGACAACTTGATACCTGCCAGAGTTGATCTTGCTCCCAAGGATGATGTGCCAAACATATTTTATGTACCTAACCATTATTATATTTATGTGAATGAAAGGATGTTGAATGAGCACTAGATGATGGCTAAGATAGTGATTGAGGAGTGTAGGGTCTTTAATGGAAGCCTATACACTGCACCGTCTATTGGGGAGCTCTTTTCGGAGAAACTTATGTGAGTGAAATGCACGGAGCCTCAGGAAATATAGAGAAGAGATAGCCAGAGATTTCTATTCCTCGTATACTGCCACCATAAGAATTTCCATCTCTAAATGGGCTAAGCCTATAGCTCAGCCTGATCCTGATTAGTGTGGGGTTTCACAGTCGACATCTTCGAGGTAAAGATTAATATATGTCCTATCTCATACTGTACATATGAATACAATAAAGTATGACTACAAGATAGACATCATTAAGAGTGGGGCATCTCAAAGGGATGACGAGCAGAGAGAGACACTATTGAAGTGGATAACCGCTCACAAAACCAAGGATGGGGAGAGTTTTGAGTGTGTACAAACTCCAAGCATGGGAATTAAGAAGGCATCATTGAGACTCGCTGTGAACTTCTTTTAGTTGTTGGTTTGAAATACATTGTACCCAACTCCCGCGAACAATATGGTTTCCGTTATCAGTCAGCGATGCAAGCAGCAATATTGGAAAATTTTATAATTGAATTTGCGAGCAACCTGATTGTGGATATCCTCTATAAGAGGTCCTTCACGGCCACCACCACCATTCCCTCCCCATGCTTTATTTTTCAGCTCTAAATGTATGCTTCTGTATTTTTTTGGAATTGTGAACGTTTCCTTGAATTGATCAACACTCTGGATGTCGGCCTTATACAGAACGATGCAAACTTGCCTTCACCTCGAAGGGATCAACATGCTGAAGTACCATCTTTGGTTGATGATCTTGTTGTGCATTTGGAGCAGATGCGGGCTGATAACACTACCAATCCATCCCCTATGGATGACCATGATCCACCACCTTTAGCCACTAGTGAATCCCTAGCTCCCCTTGATCCACTCCATCTTCAATTTCCACTACAGTTCCTTTAAAATAAGCCCAACAAATTAAGATTGGGATAGACACTTTGCTTCAGCACAGAAAGTCATGGATTTGGCGATCAATTCGTAATTCAATTGTGAGTATGTAGTTGTTGATCGACTAGAAGATTCTTGCCATTAATAATCCCCTGGATAAGTTCGAATAGATATTCCCAGCATCGCCGGCGACGACTATTGATTTGGCCACCTTCTAGACAGAGTTGTCTAGCCTTCGTTCTGATGTTGATACCTCCTAGCCACTCTTCAGAATAAATAAGAGACTACCCCTACAACGGATAAGGATGATATGCTAATGACTACCTTATTTGGAAATATTATGCCACCACCAGATTCTTCCCATTCTAGTTGGAAGTTCCATAACTCCGATCGCTTTTTTAATGTTGAGAAGACTTAGGGATTGAAGAACAAGGAGCGCCAAAAGCTTGTAGAGGCTCAGAAAGGCATCCATACTAAATGATAAGGTGAGATAGTATTGGGTGTGAGAGATAGGTGTTGACCCATCTGATAATTTGAGCAGTAGTGAGGGTGCTACTTTGGTGTGTGAGAGTGCTACTAATTGAGTCCCTAGTGTTGATTCATGAGTATACTGGGAAATGGACCCACTCGCTTCTTGGGAGGTCTTCAATGTATTGCACCGCATATCTACTTCACCGTATGCTTTACTTTTTGTTTTGTGCATTGAGGACAATCACACCTTCTTTTATTGGGGGTGGGATAAATGGTTCAAGAGGGATAAGTTGAAGTTTGAGCAACCTAACTCATAATCCTCCTTTGGGGTTTTATTTCCTGTGTTCGTTTCCCTAAATCACTATTTACTTTTATGTTGTACCAACATATTGAGGAATGTATATGTAGAAGTAAGGAAAAAAATGAAACTATGATGATATAAAGAGCATGAAGTTGATACCCATCAAAAAGTTTTAAACTGTGCTAGATCTATAGGATTGATGAATTAAATATGTTAGATATAAATATGACATGATAAGGAACCAACTTGACATCATGACTTAATCTAAAACATGAAATGGGTAATCTAATAATCTGATAATGAAAAAATTGCGAAGTGTGTGCGAGAAAAGTATTAATGTTCATATAGTATGTGTCAATGTACAACTTGCCCCTTTGGTATTGCTAAGATAATCTAGGCTTGAAGCCTCGAAATTATCATATGCCCTTTTTCTAATTAGTTCACTCAAGCCTAAAACGATCCAAATAAAAGTAACAAATGTTCCCTTTTGACAAAATGTTTGAGCCCAATGTAGACCACTTCTTTCAATCCACCTCACTCACTTTCCCTAAAATTATTATTTTGGCCCTGATCCCTCCTTGGATATGTGCACCTTGACGTAGGCAAAAGGCCTATGTTGAGGCTGGCTAATTGAAAAAGATATTTCCATCTTGTCCCTGGCCTAACATCGGATATTGTGCACCTCAACTAACTTAAAATAAATAAGTTGAGGGTGGATATGAAAGAGAAAATCAAAAGCAAAAGGGTGTGAAAAGAGTTTTGTGTAGAAGAAAGAAAAATAAAAGAAAAGATGTGACTGAAATAAAAAGAAAAAAAATGAAAGATAAATGTTTTTTTATGACAAACTGAAAGATGAAGCAAAATAAAAAAAAGTGAAATATATGATCTATAAAGCTTAGAATTGCATCTGTGTTGAAAAGGGTCAAGGAAAAGAGCTGAAAATAAAAAGATGTCAAGGATTGGTTGAGAAAAGAGCTAAAAAGCCAATTCAATGTCAAGGAGGGAATAGTCGATAAAAGGTTCCCAAATATATCATACTTGACCCTAAACCTGCGTTAAAAGATAAGGCTATCCTATAATGATCCTAGTGAATAGTTTGGAGAATTTATGCAATGAAAATAAGGGCAAACCTATAGTATTGAGCACTAATTGTACTAGGAGTCACTTTTAAGTGTGAGCTTTAAGTGATTCCTTGTAATCAAAAATTCATAATCTAGTGTGCATAAAGGGTATTTGTTTTGATGTGAGGTCGCTAGTACATTGATTGATATATAATTGGTAGTTTGATGATTGTGAAAAGTGTATGTTGTGGTCTCGATTGGTCAAGCTATGTCATTTCTGATCTGCATTAGTTAGCTTGATTAATCTAGATGAAAAGGCTTAGACTAACGTGATGAAATTGATTTATAAATCCATGTGATTGCTTGATGTTTGAATCTTCGCTTCTACATAAATGTTTTTTTGAGTTTTACGTTAAGGGTGTGGATATACCATGAGTTTACGGTTTTTTCTATGTGTTTCACTTAGAGTCTGTGTGCGTCTAGGGCTATGTTGTATTAGAATTAATTTTTTGTATATAATTTTTACAAGAAATAGGCTAGGACGTGGTTGATGAAGACATGAGATGAAAATTAAAGTAATAGCCACCAACAAAGTCACCCTTGAACTTTAGGTCCAAGAACGGGTAGTGGATAATTACAAAAGAATAAATTAAATAATAAGGTTCGGAAAATACAAAACTATCCTTCAAAAATCCGTAGTGGACTTTCCTTATCCAAACAACCTAACTTCCAAGGGTCATATCTCACTCAGAATTGCGAAAACTTGGTGGTGTTGGAAAGATTTTTCAAAGATATTTGATACAACATCTGAAAACAAACGTAACTCATCTTGAGATAGAATTTATTGTCATTTGAAGTTTAACAAAAACTCAACTTAACATACTTAACAAATTTCTAGATTTTTTTACATTCTTCCCAAAAAGACTTTTCCCAATTCTTCACTTCTTCCTAGTTATTTCAACTTGTGAGAAGTTACAATATCTTCTACTTGGGAATATTCATTGTCACAACCGGGAAGCACCCCAGAATTAACACGGGGTACTTGACCTCTCGAAGGTCTTGTAGAAACCCTTAGACATCTTTCAATGCATATTCATAACAAATTTAGCGGAAAATTTAAAACTTTTTATAGCACATCATATGCTAGAACATCACTTCATTTATATATATATATATGTATATATATATATATATATAATAAGTACATAGTTAGACTCTAAGTGTCTTTTGCCAAGTTAAGACACAACTTAATAGAATATAATAGTGACACAACCCTCAAAAACATAGAATAATAACTGAACTATTATATAGTTTGAATAAGAACTTGACATAGGGAAATGCTTGAAACATAATGATCCCCTCCTTTGAACTTGGGAGATCTATCAAAGCCATTCACTTAGGAGACATCTCTAGCCAGCACCACCTAACGTTTGTGTTAAAAGATTAACAATAATGGTATTACTACAAGAATGCATTCAGTATTACTGTTATGCAAAAACATGCATTTAAAGAGTACGTTTACTTAAACATCATGCATAATGTCTTTTTAGAAAAAACTTCATGAACATTGTCACAATAACCACAATATAGTTCACATACATCACATAGACATGGGCCCAGGCACATTCATTGCATGCACATTGCCTCACTTTTACTTTACTTCTTTCCTGAAGCAACACGCGAGTGGTACTTAGTATAATGTATCACCTTAAGGTAACCCAATATAGTTTTTTCATAAATGTGATTCATCAACACAACCACATAAACTAATATATATATCATAATACATAATCTTCACATAATAACCACCACCTAAGACATACCCTAAGTCACATTAGTGAAATGTGTAGGCATTATCCCATATTACTAATTAAACCAAGTGTTCCTAAGAAGCCACCCTAAACTAGGCATATCATATTCAACAAGTCATAACACCTTCATTTATCACTAGTCATTAGAACACATACTTCATAGAATCATATAAGGAATCATTCCTTAGTATAATCTTAGTCATAATTCCCTTTGTTCATATCATAGGTAAATCATCCTCCGCTTCACAAGCTAACTTGTGCAATGTACATATGGAGTCTCATTCCCCTACATATAATAGGTAAGCTCATTTAGAAGCAACAACTATACTTCACATGAATAATCATAATTCATGTCTTGTCATAGGAAAGTCACTTTAACATGCATTCATATGGTCATACATAACTTAAGTCTTTATCTCATAAGAGGCTTCAATCATACACTTTTTAAAAGTCCACTAGTAAAATAGTACAGTGCATTGGTAGGGTCCAGAATCCTTCATATAGTATGTAAACTTCTCAAGAAGTTTTGATTAAAGTTAATATTCTTATCTTAGTTCATCTCTTAACTTTCAAGAGACATAGCAATGACCAACATAGACCATGTCAGCTATATGGAATCCGGTGCTACTTCCACACCGAAAAGAGAGGGTACTAATTGCCAAGGTTGGGCTTTCATACATAATAGTTATTCTAGTGGATCCACTAAGCTTAAACCTACGAAGGTACGTAGTTATGGAACATTGAGATTTCTACTAGAAACCTTGACTTGCTTAACGGTAAAGGCTTTAATCCCATGAGACAACATCTATGTTAGGAACCAAGATTTCCTAAACGTGAAGGTTCTATTGTGGGAAATCGGACTTACTAAACAAGAATTCCCCACACTCATTTTTTACGTTCACTCGGTGCTAAGATTAAATTCCCTTTTTAAACATATTTAATCCTTTAGTACATTAGTTCATAAAGAAATATTTAGGAGCATGCCCCTTCATACTTCATATAGCGCAAGGTTTCTAAGAAGAGAATGTCCTTTGATAATAGAACCTAGTTCATGTGATAAATGTCCTTTCACACAATTCTACCATTCATACAATCATGTGTGTATGCATACATATATAGGATCTACCTTCACATAAACACCTCTAGTTACACATATTCATAACTTCATTAATTATAGTATTAAATGCATAGTAAAAGGTAATGATGCCTAGGAGAATTATCCTCTCCTTAGTCATCATTAATATATCGTACTCATAGACATTCATGAAGTGTGTGTGTACGTTGGTCAACATGATCACATATTTCTAAAACATAACATTGACAAAGTCACCCTCTAAACATCACAACACATGCACAACATCCCAAGTCTCAAGTCAAATATATCTAGAGTATTAAGGACTATATACTATACAAACTCACATTGCATCATACCATGCAATAACATATTCAACACTTGTCACGACCCAAATCCGGGCCGCGACTGGCACCCACACTTACCCTACTATGTGAGCGAACCAACTAATCTCAACCTTAAAATTTCAATATAATATCAACATGAAGTAACGCGGAAGACTTAAACTCATTAATAAAAATCAATAATCAACTTCTATAACTCAAAACATATCATTCCCCAAAATCTGGAAGACATCACCACAAGAACATCTATGATCAAATGACTAAACTAAGAGTATTCTAAAAGCTAAAAAAATACGTAAGAAGCTAGTCCATGCCAGAAGTTCAAGGCATCAAGACTTGAAGAAGAAGATCCAGTCCAAGCTAGAAGCATTAGCTCGCCCTGAATTTCCGATGTAGTAAGACTGGCTTGAATTACTGTTGAGTCGAAGACGACGGCACGTTTGCTGCACTCCACAAATAAACAAGAAGAAAACATAAAAGTAGGGGTCAGTACAAAACACGGGTACTGAGTAGATATCATCGGCCAACTCAAAATAGAAATCAATATATACCAATTAATATCATAAAATCAACTATGATACTCAACATGTAGCAACAACAAATACTATATCATTAACAATTACCGTCAAGTTCACACATGAGGACTCAAGCCTCAATACCATACTCATTTGGGAATCATGTTCATTAGATTGAGTATATTAACATCTTTCAAGATTCATTATCTTTATTTCTATTGTGTCGGTACGTGACACTCCGCTCCCTCAATATTCATTAATCCTCTTGTGTCGGTACCTGACACTCCGATCCCCTAAATCTATGTGTCGGTTCGTGACACCCGATCCCTTAATACTACGTGTCGGTTCGTGACACCCGATCCCCTAAATCTACATGTCGGTTCGTGATACCCGATCCCCTAATACTACGTGTCGGTTCGTGACACCCGATCCCCTAATACTACGTGTCGGTTCGTGACACCCGATCCCCTAATACTACGTGTTGGTTCGTGACACCCGATCCCCTAATACTACGTGTCTGTTCGTGACACCCGATCCCCTAATCTCCTTCCATCAATTCATCAAGCCTTCTTTCTTACCAAGGCATCATTATTAACAAAGAGATTAGGATTTTGCAAGATTTGGGATTCAATAACTTCATCATGCTTACATAATCACAATTATATAATTACATTCATGCAAGCATACAATTAAGCACATAGCAGGGTTTACAATATTATCAATACATATCATTCTCTATTAAGAGTTTACTACGAATATCATAAGAGAAACCATAACCTACCTCCACCGAAGAATTGAAATCAACAAGCAATTTCCCAAGCTTTGATATTCCCTCTGCCTCTTGATCGATCAATCTCTCTCTCTCCTTGTTCTCTCTATTTTCTTTATTTAAACCCTCTTTCTTTTACCCTAGTTAACATATAATTAAGTGTAAAAGATGGCAATAATACTCCACTAATTAACTTAGGGTTACCTCTTTTAACCCTCAAGAATTTGAGTTATTAATATAAACCCACAAAATCTATAATTAAGGAAGGAATAGTCCAAAGACGTCCCTTAAAACGTGTAAGGAAATCTGAGTCGCAAAGTTCAGAGAATGGATTTTCACTAAGGGTCGTCGGAAAGTTCAGAGAATGGATTTTCACTAAGGGTCTGTGATGTGTAAGGAAATCCGAGTTGCAAAGTTCAGAGAATGGATTTTCACTAAGGGTCGTCGCAATGTTAAGAGAATGGATTTTCACTAAGGGTCTGTGACGGTCCGTCACACCTGTGACGGTCCGTCACACCTGTGACGGTCCGTCCTGCCATTCCGTCACAAAGTTCAGAGAGTCGATTTTCAGTACCCAAATTTAGATTTTCTAAGTGTTTTGAAACGAGACCCTGCGACGGTCCGTCGTGCCCATGATGTTCAGTCGTGGGGTCCGTCGCTTCTGCCAGTTTTTCCAGAATTGAAGTCTGTTGCTCAAAACGACTAAACGGGTCGTTACATTAGATACCAATTTACCCATCGTTCGTCCCCGAATGATTAAAAGAAGGACAACAAGGGCGAAAAGGAGTACCTGAATCTTTAAACAGATGTGGGTATCTTTCTCGCATATCCGCCTCCTTATCCCAAGTGGCTTCTTCAACCGGTCGATTCTTCCATTGCACCTTGATGGATGCAATCTCTCTTGACCTCAACTTGCGAACTTCTCTATCTAAAATAGCAACAGGCTCCTCTTCATAAGACAAGTTCTCATCAAGCAAAACTGAATCCCAACGGATTATGTAGTTTCCATCCCCATGGTATCTTTTCAACATCGACACATGGAATACCGAATGTTCTTCTGACAGCCCTGGGGGCAAGGCTAACTCATAAACCACTTCCCCTACTCGCTTGAGTACTTCAAATGGTCCAATGTATCTTGGACTTAGTTTACCCCTTTTTCCAAACCGCATCACCCCTTTCATGGGCGAAACTTTCAACAAGACTTGTTCACCTTCCATGAACTCTAAGTCTCTAACCTTTTGATCTGCATATTCTTTTTGTCTACTTTGCGCCGCTAGAAGCTTTTCTTGAATAGACTTCACTTTTTCCATCGAATCCCTCAAAAGGTCAGTACCCCAAGGCCTAACCTCAAATGTGTCAAACCAACCAATGGGAGACCTACATCTCCTACCATACAATGCTTCGAACGGAGCCATGTCAATGCTTGAGTGATAGCTATTATTGTATGAAAACTCCGCTAAGGGTAGGAAGCTATCCCAATGGCCACCAAACTCTATCACACATGCACGAAGCATATCCTCCAACACTTGAATCGTCCTTTCAGACTGACCATCGGTCTGAGGATGGAACGCAGTACTAAGGTCCAATCTAGTACCCAATTGTGCATGCACTGTTTTCCAAAACTTAGAGGTAAACTGCGTACCTCTATCTGATATGATGGATAGTGGAACCCCATGCAATCGCACCACTTCCGAGATGTAAATTTTGGCTAACTTTTCTGCATTGTAAGTCACCTTGACCGGAATGAAATGAGCAGATTTAGTTAACCTATCAACAATCACCCAAATGGAGTCATATTTACCCATTGTCTTTGGAAGACCAACCACAAAATCCATTGCAATTCTTTCCCACTTCCATTCCGGAATAGGCATTCTCTGAACTGTTCCTCCGGGCCTTTGGTGTTCATACTTTACTTGTTGGCAGTTTGGACATTTGGCAATAAAATCCACAATGTCACGCTTCATTCTACTCCACCAAAAGTGTTGTTTTAGGTCACGATACATCTTGGTTGCACCCGGATGTATAGAATACCTCGAACTATGAGCCTCTATCAGAATAGTGTTGATCAAATCATCAACTCGGGGTACACATACCCTTCCCTTGATCCTCAAAACACCTTCCTCATCAATTTGTGCCTCCTTAGCCCCTCCTCGCAATACCTTATCTTGAATCTACGCAGTTTCTCATCATCAGACTGTCTTCCCTTAATCTTGTCAAGAAAAGAAGATCTTGACTCCACACTAGCCAACAATCCTCCCCTCTCATTTACTTCTAATCTCATCAAGTCATTAGCTAGAGTTTGAACCTCTCTAGCCAATGGGCGTCTAGAAGCTTGGAAGTGAGCTAGACTTCCCATGCTTCCCGCCTTCCTACTTAAAGCATCTGCTACAACATTCGCCTTCCCCGGATAATAAAAGATAGTGATATCGTAGTCCTTTAGTAACTCCATCCATCTCCTCTGTCTTAAGTTCAAATCTTTCTGAGTAAAGACATACTGAAGGCTACGATGATCCGTATAGATCTCACACTTAACCCCATATAAATAGTGTCTCCATTGTTTTAATGCAAACACTACTGCGGCTAATTCCAAATCATGAGTGGGATAGTTACGTTCATGCACTTTTAATTGTCTTGAAGCATAAGCAATCACACTCTTCTCTTGCATTAGTACTGCACCCAAACCAGAATAGGATGCATCACAATAAACAATGAAGTTCTTACCCTCTACTGGCAAGGTAAGGATAGGTGCGGTAGTCAACAAAGTCTTGAGCTTCTGAAAGATTTCCTCCCATTCATACGACCATACAAATGGGACATTCTGCTTAGTCAAGTTCGTCAATTGGGAAGCGATAGAAGAGAATCCCTTGACGAATCGGCGGTAGTAGCTAGCTAACCCAATAAAGCTCCTTATTTCTGACACATTAGTAGGTCTTACCCAATTCTTCACTATCTCAATCTTGGAAGGATCCACCATCACTCCATCCTTAGAAACAACGTGCCCCAAGAAGGACACCGCATCTAGAAAAAACTCACACTTAGAGAACTTGACATAAAGCTTTTTCTCCCTCAACATTTCCAATACTATTCTCAAATGCTCTTCATGTTCCTTCTTGCTCTTTGAGTATAACAATATATCATCAATAAATACGATCACGAAGAGGTCCAAATATGGCTTAAAATCCTGTTCATCAAGCTCATGAATGCAGCAGGGGCATTCGTAAGACCAAAAGACATCACTACAAATTCGTAATGCCCATACCTCGTTCGAAAAGCAGTCTTTGGCACATCCGTTGCCCGTATTTTCAATTGATGATAACCTGATCTCAAGTCAATCTTAGAGAAGACACAAGCACCTTGTAACTGATCGAACAAGTCATCAATGCGGGGAAGAGGATACTTGTTCTTTATGGTTACCTTGTTTAGTTGTCTATAGTCTATACACATTCGAAAACTCCCATCCTTCTTCTTTACAAACAAAACCGGAGCACCCCAAGGAGATGCACTTGGTCTAATGAAGCCTTTTTTCAATAACTCTTGAAGTTGTGCTTTTAACTATCTTAACTTCGCGGGAGCCATTCTATAAGGGGGTATAGAAATGGCGCGAGTACCGGGTTCAAGATCAATACAGAAGTCAATATCCCTATCCGGTGGCATACCGGGAAGATCTGCAGGGAACACATCCAGAAACTCACGAACTACTGAAACCGACTCAATCGAAGGTACTTGGGTAGTATCATCCTTGAGATGTGCCAAGAAAGCTAAACACCCTTTACTAATAATTTTCCTAGCACAGAGAAAGGAGACGATGCGAACTGGATTGGAAGTGTAGTCACCCTCCCACACTAACGGGTCTGTCCCAGGCTTGGCTAACGTCACCGATTTATCATTACAATCCAAGATTGCAAATTGCGGAGAAAGCCAAGTCATACCCAGAATAACATCAAAATCGTCCATTTCTAGGATAACCAAATCTACATAGGTTTTGCTCCCCACAAAGTCCACCAAACAAGACCTATACACCTTTTCAACTACCACAGACTCACCCACTGGAGTAGAAACACGAATAGGCATATCAAGTAATTCATAATGTAAATTTAGACCATTAGCAAATGAGGAAGATACATAAGAAAATATGGATCCAGGATCAAACAATACAGAAGCCATGCAATCACAAACCAGAAGATTACCTGTGATGACAGCATCAGATGCCTCCGCTTCAGACCGCCCAGGGAAAGCGTAACAATGGGCCCTATCATTCGTCTGTCCGTTGCCCCTACCATGTTGTGATGTAGTGGCCCCAGTTTACCCATTACCTCTGCCGTTTTGGTGACCACTATTACCTCGACCACCACGCCCTCCAGAAAAATGGCCTCTACCATGACCACCTCTACCTCTAGTTATTGGGGGTCTATAACTTGGTCTGGGACAATTTCTCCTAATATGTCCAATCTCCCCACATCCATAACATTCTTTGGAGTCAATCATATGCCCCTCGGAGAAGTGTTGACCGGTCTGAGGTGGTCCCCCAACTACAGTCTGTAGTGAAGACTGAATTGGTCGGACTGAGTAACTTCCCGAACCCTGTCCTCTAGTGTAAGAACCATTAAACTCACCTCTCTTCCAAAGCCTTTTTGATGTCGATGTTGTGGTAAAGTCGTCTGGCTTCACTCCTTCAACTTCTATCACAAAGTCTACCACTTCTTGGAAGGATTTTGCCGTTGCCGCTACCTGTAAGGCCGAAATCCGCAATTCTGACCTCAACCCCTTCACAAACCGGCGAATCCGCTCTTGAGGACTGAAACAGAGTTGAGTGGCATATCTGGATAGTGCACAGAACTTAGCCTCATACGCATTAACGGACATCCTACCTTGCTCTAAGCTCAGGAACTCATCCCTTTTCCTATCTCTCAAAGTCCGGGGGATATACTTCTCCATAAACAAGCTAGAGAACGAGGTCCAAGTCATAGGTGGTGCCTCTATTGGTTGACACTCGATATGTGACCGCCACCACATTTTGGCGTTCCCTTGAAACTGATAAGTCACGAACTCAACACCAAACCGTTCTACTATACCCATCTTGTGTAGTAGCTCGTGACAGTCAACCAGAAAATCATAAGCATTCTCCGATTCAGCACCCTTGAAGATTGGAGGTTTCAATTTCAAGAACTTACTGAAAAGTTCATGCTGATCATTTGTCATTATAGGCCCAGTGGTCAGACGTGGAAACGTGCCTATTTCCAATGGAACATTCATGCGGGGAGCCATAGTAGCCGCATGTTGTACCTCCGGAGCCTGAGGTGCTGGTGCAGAGAACACTGGGGGTGTCTGGCCCTGATCAGACAACCCACGGAGATAGGCGAGAACCTGATTGATCATCTCTAGGGTAAGTTGGGGTGGCATTTCCTCATTTTGCACTTGTTCAGTTTCCCCATCCTCCCCTTCTCTTATTACCTCCTCAGTCAGTGGAGGAGTCACTGCCCTAGTATCAGATGGGCTAGGTGCTCGTCCTCTTCCCCTAGAGGACGTCCTCCCACGACCTCTACCACGGCCTCTTGCCTTGTTCTTCCTCGAGCCACAGCCCCAGTGGCTGGCTCAGTTGTTTCTTGTCTGGCCGGTGTCGCTGCTGGCGCGGTCGTTGCTCTAGTTCTAACTATCTGCGAAATAGAGTGAAGATGGTCAGATACCAATTTGTATCACCTAGATACCAATTGGATCCAAGTAATAGCACGAAAGAAAGAATGAAAGAGTGAAATTTTCCTAAAGTCTTATAGCCTCTCAAGGAAAATTAAAGGCGTCCCCCTACCGTTCCTTAAGACTCTACTAGACTTGTTCTTGTGTGATGAGACCAACGAACCTAATGCTTTGATACCAAGTTTGTCACGACCCAAATCCGGGCCGCGACTGGCACCCACACTTACCCTCCTATGTGAGCGAACCAACTAATCTCAACCTTAACATTTCAATATAATATCAACATAAAGTAACGCGGAAGACTTAAACTCATTAATAAAGATCAATAATCAACTTCTATAACTCAAAACTTATCATTCCCCAAAATCTTGAAATCATCACCACAAGAACATCTATGATCAAATGACTAAACTAAGAGTATTCTAAAAGCTAAAAAAAATACATAAGAAGCTAGTCCATGCCAGAAGTTCAAGGCATCAAGACTTGAAGAAGAAGATCCAGTCCAAGCTAGAAGCATTAGCTCACCCTGAATTTCCAATGTAGTAAGACTGGCTTCAATTACTGATGAGTCGAAGACGACGGCACGTTTGCTGCACTCCACAAATAAACAAGAAGAAAACATAAAAGTAGGGGTCAGTACAGAACACGGGTAATGAGTAGATATCATCGGCCAACTCAAAATAGAAATCAATATATACCAAGTAATATCATAAAATCAACTATGATACTCAACATGTAGCAACAACAAATACTATATCATTAACAATTACCGTCAAGTTCACACATGAGGACTCAAGCCTCAATACCATACTCATTTGGAAATCATGTTCATTAGATTGAGTATATTAACATCTTTCAAGATTCATTATCTTTATTTCTATTGTGTCGGTACGTGACACTCCGCCCCCTCAATATTTATTAATCCTCTTGTGTCGGTACGTGACACTCCGATCCCCTAAATCTGTGTGTCGGTTCGTGACACCCGATCCGTTAATACTACGTGTCGGTTCGTGACACCCGATCCCCTAAATCTACGTGTCGGTTCGTGACACCCGATCCCCTAATACTATGTGTCGGTTCGTGACACCCGATCCCCTAATACTACGTGTCGGTTCATGACACCCGATCCCCTAATCTCCTTCCATCAGTTCATCAAGCCTTCTTTCTTACCAAGGCATCATTATTAACAAAGAGATTAGGATTTTGCAAGATTTGGGATTCAATAACTTCATCATGCTTACATAATCACAATTATATAATTACATTCATGCAAGCATACAATTAAGCACATAGCAGGGTTTACAATATTATCAATACATATCATTCTCTATTAAGAGTTTACTACGAATATCGTAAGAGAAACCATAACCTACCTCCACCGAAGAATTGAAATCAACAAGCAATTTCCCAAGCTTTGATATTCCCTCTGCCTCTTGATCGATCAATCTCTCTCTCTCCTTGTTCTCTCTATTTTCTTTATTCAAACCCTCTTTCTTTTACCCTAGTTAACATATAATTAAGTGTAAAAGATGGCAATAATACTCCACTAATTAACGTAGGGTTACCTCTTTTAACCCCCATGAATTTGAGTTATTAATATAAACCCACAAAATCTATAATTAAGGAAGGAATAGTCCAAATACGTCCCTTAAAAAGTGTAAGGAAATCCGATTCTGCCTGGGATTTGCGCAACCTGTGATGGGCCGTCGTGCCTGCGACGGTCCATCCTGCAGGTCATCGCAAAGTTCAGAGAATGGATTTTCACTAAGGGTCTGTGACGGTTCGTCACACCCGTGACGGTCCGTCCTGCCATTCCCTCACAAAGTTCAGAGAGTCGATTTTCAGTACCCAAATTCAGATTTTCTATGTGTTTTGAAACGAGACCCTGCGATGGTCCGTCGTGCCCATGACATTCCATCGTGGGGTCCGTCGCTTCTGCCAGTTTTTCCAGAATTGAAGTCTGTTGCTCAAAACGAATAAACGGGTCGTTACAACATTAGAATAGAAGACTCCTACCATACTTTGATTGCATATTCATATAGAGATTTCGTAAGTAGGGGTTCTGCTACAAGACTATTCATCATCATCAGCCATATAGACCACACCTAACCCTAACATAGTCATCCACATATACATAAAATTAACCACACTCCTAGATCATGCAACATGAATGACAGACTATGCATATATTTCACATGTGTGATGGTCATAACCAAACTTCACCTAATCATCAATACTTTTTAAACATTATACTAGAATCAAAGACTACACATATCAACTTTATTACATGAAAATCATCATATCAATTTATTTTGTATTTAATGCCTTCAAGGCCATATGCACAAGAAATATAAGGATATACAAGAATGTTAATAGCGCTACCATTAGTATATGATACCAATAAACACAATTTATTATTCATACTATGCTGAATAAAGATAAATAGGTTAATTTAACAACTCTCCAAGCTATGATCATATTTATAAATTCCTAAATATTCATAATCAATTTATATAAAGGAATATTGGACTAATAAATTCATTACAATCAAAACATTATCTAATCATCACCTATTTAAGATCACAAGACCCATATTGTATTATAATTTGAGAGGTTAAGTAGATCATGGGTTCTTCATAAAATTATATTGAAAATCACGTTAAAAAAATATATTAATCATATAATCATCATTAGAATCCTTTTGAAATCTCTTTAACAGTGAACTCATTGCTAGATTGAAAGATAGGATTTTTGACCTTAGAATAATGTTAGAAAACCTTTGAAATAACTCCTTAGATTGAAGATTAAATAGTTATGAATGGTGACTATACCTTATTATATAACAAGACCACGAAATATTTGAGAAGAAACCATAAAAATCAAGCCCCTAGCTTGAACCTTGAGCTTAGACTTGAATGGAGGTTTTAGAGAATTCGGAAGAAAACAGAGTTTTGGGATTTTTTATTTCTGAAAGGGTGTTGGGTATTAACTTCGGAAAAGGGTTAATAGGATATCAAAACTGTTTATAACCGACTCCCAAAGTTAACAAAACACCCCCATACTTATTTGGACTTTTAGAGATGGCAAACAAAACTTAGAAGCGATGCAACCGAATCAGTGAAGTGGATACGCATCGCGGAGGTAGCTCCTTATTCTTCCTCACGTAATTTTTGGGGCAGTGAGTTTTCAGTTATTTGCGCGACGCACAAGCAGTTTATGTTAAAGGCGTGTGACACGCGAGGGTGTCCCGATCTTGGTGCTACACGCTTCCTCATTGTCAGATATTTGGGTCCTCCTTGAGGATGCTTAGGGTGGTCCTCGGGGAGTCGTACGCGAAAGCTTTGACCCTTAACATGTCTACTAAGGTACTAGGGTAAACTCCACTATTTTTAGACTCCAAACAACACATAAAACATGGAAAACATACAAGGGCACACTAGCACACAAAAGACTAGTTTCTGGACATCTTGCTCGTCCTTTGACGTATGACTTTCAAACTCTTTAAAACAACTATTACAAGATCTTACATTTTAATGAGGCTCTAGGTACCTTAGTTAATTTTTAGGGTCTTACAATATCCCCTACTTGGGAACATTTGTCCTCAAATGACACTTGGAACTTTTGAAATGCTTTCAAGGAGTAAATGACCCATATCGAAGCCCACGACATTCAAAATAACATAACACATTAGTTGATACACAAAACATACAAGGAACACAAACTTCATACCTTCATGCAATTAAAGCAACATAATCAAACATGCACTACTCCTACAATTATTTCCACGCCTACATGCTTTATCATACTCCTTGACATTAAGAGGAACTACTTTATCCAACTTTAGGCATGCTCAATATTTCATCATAAGGTTAGACATACAATTGATATCAAATGCACACCTAGGCATAATCAACGCTTCAACTGATGAGAAAATTAAGCAATTCATTTAGTTACACAAAAATCATGAATAATGTAGAACAACTACAATCTTATAGTCTAGGCATAATATCGTCAATATCATTCATGACATTAACATCTTCAATCATGCTCAAGGAGGAAATACCTTCTCCTAGTCACGGCATATACATGTGGCATCATAGATTTCTCCTAAAAGCAATGCACAAGGGTCAGTTCATTTTTCTGAGCATTTCTTTACTCCAAAAAACATTAAGCTCGTAATATCTGCCTTATGAAGTCAAAATGGCAGCTCACGCCACACACATCACAACAATAGGAAGTTATTTCATACAATTTCAATTTTCTACCATGACACTAGCTTTCATAAACATGCATCACTTAGGAAAATTGTTTCAATTCATAGGCTCACATAATTGGCATTGCCTAGACATGTCATCACTTCTCACGATTGTGCCTACATTAACACTCCCCAAGTCATAAAACTCACACAAAGTGACTCATCAATTCTCATATAAAGAAAACTCAACACCTAATTATTGGGCCAAAACAACCTCACATCAAAAGTATTATCAAGCATGTTTCTTACATTATCTCATGAAGTCAAATGCAAATTCAACATATCAAGTGTACAACAACATGAGTCATGCAATAATGACCTTTCATAATATGCATAACATAATGTCATTTAAGACATGCATAACATATAGAGAACATGCAACTTATACTTGTATGCAAGACTCCCATCATAACCAAGAGACTTAGGAACTCTTTGATTTCAAACTCCAGCAAGAATAAAAGTAAAAGATACGGATATGTACAACCTTACTACTCACACCATCATCCCCCACATAGGGTAAACCCCTTTGAAAGAAACTTATATCATTCAAGATAACATGGACTTACCTATCTTTCTAGTCAAGCACCATATCCCCCCTCTCGGGATCAAGCTTAGAAAACTTTTCTTATATAATATCCTTCCATCTCTCAAGGAGGTACCATTTCCCACTTACTATTCTCTCACACTCCACTAGGTGAGGAATTGAAGAGCTCACAGATGTGTAGCTAACTGACTCCACTCCATAATCATCACTCCAAGTGATTCCTAACATAGGGAAATTCAAGGTAACTCAAAATAGGAACATTAAGGAAATTAAAAATATTACCATTTAGGCACATTATTCCCTACTTGGGGTAAGCCTAATCACATCTTTATCACCTCATGCCCTTATCCACCAAGGTCAAAGCAAGCCAAAACAAAATCTACATACTCCTTACATAGGTTTGACATCATTGAGGTTTTCAACTCTTAATCTCATCCCAAGGAGCATACTAACTCAACCATCAAAAGATATTCCTCAAGTATTTCTACTCCTCAAAGTTTATCACCTAAAGGAACACATAACAATCAAGTTCGTTCATGCTACCCAAGGCCTTAACTACACCATGAATACCAAGTGTAATTACATATCTCATCACATTATACCAAGTCCTAACAATGTATTTAGTTCAAATTCAATCCTACAAGGAACATCACCTTTGGAGGAAACTTCCAACCAACCATGACTAAGTACAATCTAAGTATTTCCTCAAATGGTCATACTTAAGATCAATCTTAAAGTAGAACTAACTACTTCAAATTAGGTCAAAATTTATTTTCTTCCTCTCCACATGAACAAAGGGGTAAGACTACCCTTTAAGTCACCCTTAGGACAAAGAATAATCTCAACCCAGGAATAACACCCTTTCCTCCCTTTTCCCTATTCTTAGAATAGGTTCATCTAGGGACTCATCAACTAGTCTTAATAGCATGTTTCACAACCATCTTACAAGGTAAGCACACTACCACTGTTATTTAGGAGCAATCCTAGAAAAAAAACTCCAATCCACAGAAGGGAAACTATGGAGTATTACTCAAACAACAAGGTAGCATCATTCCATCAATATTTACCACATTTATCCAAACATTTCAAGCCTATGAAATAACATTTCACTACCATCATACATAACCATAAAATAACTTATCTTCTCAAAGGGAAATCAATTGCACTATAAAAACCATTAACAAGCTATAACCATATTCTAATCAATAACTTTCTATCATATGACCTCAATTCTGATAAATCATATATGGACATAAATAGAATGACATCAAACATACTAATTCACGTTCACAAATACTCAACAAGCAAAAAACCAAAGTAAGAACCAAAACTCACCTTTTCTCCCTCAAGGTTTGAGACATCACCTTTCCAAGCAATCACAACTAAAAGACCACCAGACAAAGAAATGTAAGATAGAAATCATATAGAGATATGTTTTAGGGCACGACACAACAATAGTGAAGAAAAGGAAACTCTATCGTCCTATATCTTCTTCCTAATAGATGTGTCACAACTCACCACCGATAAACAAAACACTACTAGACATGGAATTATGTTACATTGGACCCTAAAAACACTTTCTATAACCTCATATTGTATTATCGAGTTTGTCATGACCGTGGAGCTCCCCTGAAGTAACACAACATACTTGACCTCTCAGAGGTTTGTCAACTTAAGCCACAACCCAATAGAATAGGATAGGGACACGACCCTTAACAACATAGAATATTAACTAAAACATTACATTATTTGAATACGGACTTGACATAGGGATATTCTTGAATTATAAGGATCTCTTACATTGAACATGGGATATATGTCCAAGACCTTCACTTAGGAGACATCCTTTAGCCATCACCACCTATAGTTTGTGTAAAAAGATGAAGTAGAATGGTATTAGTACAAGAATGCACTAAATATAGCAATCATGGAAAATCATGCATTTAAAGAGGTTATTTAGTTGGAAAACATGCATCATGTATTTTTAGTAAAACTTCATCAGCATTAGTACAATAAACACAACATAGTTCACATACATCACAAAAACATGAACACTATACACAATAGAAAAATAATCCACATAACACATTTTGAGGCACATTCATTCATACAACTCATTACCTCTCTTTTACCTTAACTTCTATCCTTAATCAACCCTCAAGTGGTACTTAGTATAATGTTTCACCTTAAGGTCACCCAAGATAGTCTTTTATATATATATACTTCATAAAAAGCCAATAGAAAGTCATAAGCACATCATAATAGATCAGTTTCACATAATAACCACCACCTAAGATAACTCCCAAATCATACTACTTCAATGAGTAGGTAGCATCCCATATTAATACTTACAACAAGTATTCCTAAGAATCAACCCTAGACTAGGCATATCATATTCAACAAGTCATAACACCTTCATTTATCAAGAGATATAAGTCCACATACTCCATAGAATCATATAAGAAATCATTCCTTTACTACAACCTTTGTAATAATTCACTTAGTTCATATCATGGGTAAACCACCCTAACAACCCCTTAACAAGCTTACTTGTGCAATGTACACATGGAGTCACATACCCCCACATATACTAGGTAAACTCATTTAGAAGCCACAACTGTAATTCAAAGGCCTAATCATAATTTATGTCTAGCCACAGAAAAGTAACTTTAACATGCATTCATAAAAGTCATACATAACATAAGTCTTTATCTCGTAAGAGGATCCAATATTATCCTTTCTTGAAGTCCACTAGTGCAATTCATTTGTAGGGTTCATATTCCAACCTATACTAACTAAACTTCTCAAGGAGTTATGATTAGAGTTCATATTCTTATCTTAGTTAATTGCTTCACTTTAGGGAGACATATTAATAACCGACATAGACCATGTGAGCTACATGGAATCTTGTGTTCTACTCTCACACCGAAAAGAGAGGGTACTACTTGCCAAGGGAGGATATTCATACATAATAGCTATTGTATTTCACCCACTAACCTAAAACCTACAGGGGCACGTCGTTATGGAATACAATGATTTAAACTATGTTGGGAACCTGGACTTGCTAAATGTGAAGGTTCTTTTGTGGGAAGCCGGATTTACTAAACGTGAAGCCCCCACTCTCATTTTTCATTTTTACTTGGTGCTAATCTTAAACTCCATTTTTAAATTTATTTATGCCTTTAGTACACGATTTCATAAAGAAGGCTTTAGGGTCTTGCTCATTTATTCATCATATAGGTCAAAGATTATTAAGATGAGAATCCTTTCATCATAGAACCTACTTCATGTGAGAATGTCCTTTCACACATTTCTAGCATTTGTACAATCATGTGTGTGTGAATACATATGAGGGATCTACCTTCATATAACCACCTCTAGGCACACATATTCATAACTTCATAAATCATCTACTTACATATGTAGTAATAGGTAATAATGCATAGGAGAACTATCATATCCTTAGTCATTATGAATCTAACATACTCATAGACATGCAAAAAGTGTGCGTGTATATTGGTCAACATGATCACAGTATGTATATAACATAACATTGAGGAAGCCACCCACTAAAGATCACAACACATGTACAACATCCCTCAAATCTCAAGTCAAACACATCTAGAGTATTAAGGACCATAGAATATACACACTCACATTCCATCATACGAACATATTCAACATTAGATTAGAAAACTCCTAGGATACTATGATCACATGTTCATATAGGGATTATATAGGTAGGGGTCATGCTACAAGAGTATTCATCATCATTAGTCATATAGACCATGCCTAAACCTAAAATGATTATGTACATTATTTACATTATACACACTACTAAATAATGAAACAAGAATGAATTTTCATATACTTCACATGTGTGATGATCATAAGCACACTTGACATCAGTATCAATTCTCTTACAACACCATACTAGAATCAAAGACTTCACATTTAAACTTCATAACATTAAAATCATCATATCATTTCATCTTGTATTTAATTTCTTAAAGGCCATGATCACAACGCATATATGGATATCCAAGAATGTAAACATCCCACCATAATTGGACCAATACTAATCAACACAATTCAATTTTTCATACTATTCTAAATAGAGGAAAATAGGTTAACTCACCAACACTCCATGTTATAATCATCTTGATAAATTTCCTATAATTCTCAATCAATTTATATAAAGAAATATACAGTTAAGCAATTCATTACAGTCTAAAAATAATCTATTCATCATCCAATCAATATCACAAGACCCATATAATGTCATTATTTGAGAGATTATGGAGATCATGGTTTTCATGGAATTGGATTGAAAATAAAGTTATAACAATATATTAATCATATAATCATCATTAGAATGATTTTTAAATCACTTTAAAATTGAACCCATGCCTAGATTGAAAGATAAGAAATTTGACCTTAGAATCATGTTTGAAAACCATTGAAAGAACTCCTTAGATGGAAGATTAACTAAGGATGAAGGATTACCATACCTTACTATATGAGAAGACCACGAAATATTTGAGAAGAATCCATAAAACTCCAGCCCCTAGCTTGAACGTTAAGCTTAGTCTTCGATGGATATTTGAGAGAATTTGGAAGAGAAAGAGAGATTTGGTATATTTGATTTCTTAATGGGTGTTATGGTTTTGACATGGGAAAGGGGTTAAATAGCACATAAAAACAGTTTGTAACCGACTCAAAAAGTTACCAACACACACATCTACTTATTTGGGACTTTTAGACATGTCAAACTTGACTTTAACACGATGCAACTGAATCTCGGAAATGGCTGCACATCGCGCACGCAACTCCTTATTTTGCCTCGCGTATTTCTTGAGGCAGAGAGCCATATGTTAGTCGCGCAATGCACATGCAGTTTAAGTTGCAGGTGTGCGACACGCTAGGGTCTCCACATCTTTGTGCTACACGCTACCTCCTTCTCTATCATTTGGGTCCTCGTCGAGGACCGTTAGGTTGGTTCTCAGGGAGTCGTACTCAAACGTGTTGACCCTTATCATGTCTATTAACGTACTAGGATCAAATCCACTTGTTTAGACTCCGTAAAAAATATAAAAACAAGTAAAGCATACAAGAACACACTAGCACACAAAAGACAATTTCTAGACGTCTTGGTCGTCCTTTGACGTTGGACTTCCAAATTCTTTAAAATGCCTATTAAAAGTTGTGAAAAACATTATTTACATGTTATTAATTCATATACGCACATGTGAGGCTTTTGGTACTTTAGTTCATTTTTAGGGTCTTACAGTCATCCTCGAATAAGATTATTCTTACTAAGTTAAGGTTGTAATATCAATCATGCAATTCCATCACCCAACAAACACAATGTCGTAACAACATGCTACTTATAAATTAAAGATTACTAAGAATAGAATTAGTAAATTTATAAGAAATTTCACCAATTTAAAAGATATATCAATATCTCTTTTACATATCTTCCTCGGCTTCCCAATTAGTTTCCTCAATAAATTGGTTCCTCAAAAGAACTTTTGCTAGTGTTACCTCTTTTATTCTAAACTTGCGAACATGGGTATCTAAAATATGAACCGGAATTCCTGATATGATAAGCTATCCTTGATACCAATTTCTTCAGTTAGTATGATAAGTGAAGGATCTCCTATGTACTTCTTCAACATGGAGATGTAAAATACCTAATGAACCACTGCAACTCTTAGGGTAGCTCTAACTAATAAGCTACATTTCCAACCCTTTTGTATTTTCTTTAAGAGACAATATATTTGGGAGTAAGCTTTAACTTCTTACTAAATTGCATAACACCCTTTACGGGTGAAAATTTTAGATATGATTAATCATCTACTTCAACCTCTAACTCCCTCCTCCTAACATCATATAGGATTTTCGATGACTCTATGTTGTTTTAAATTCTTGAATAAATTTAACCTTCTCCATAACTTGATAATCGAAATCTGATCCTATCAACCCTACTTCTCCCACTTAAAACCATCCAATAGGAGATTTGCACCTTCTCCCATAAAGGGTTTCATATGGAACCATTTGGATTCTAGAATGACAATTACTGTTGTAAGCAAATTTGATGAGAGGTAGTTGATCAACTAAATTTCCTTTGATGTTGATCACAGAAGCCCTGAACATATCTGCTAATGTGTGAATAGTGTGTTCTGTTTGCCCATCTGTCTGTAGATGAAAGGCAGTTCCATGGCTCAAATACAAGCTCTGTCCTACGCAACATAGGGCAAGTCCAAATCGGTCGCTCGTTCCCATATCTTATTTATGAGGACAATGACACCGAGTACATTCCACCTATCACCAAGACCTCCCCCACTAACTCTCGCACTACTACGAACATAGCCCATCATGTTAGCTCCAATAAGGTCACTTCTCCCTATCTAAGAAGGGCCCCATACATATTGGAGCATAGACTAGGTCGTAGTAAGATTCATGGTATATATCATCATATTATTAAGCCTATAGACTTATCTCAAGTCATGGTATATCTTTCTTTTCACTTCTAAAACTAATGACGATTCATCCTCATTCATTACAACAACTCTACTTTCATTGAAATCAAAAAATTGGATTCCAAAATTTGCAAGTCTATGCACCTCCTCGGCCAACTCTTTCTTTCCTTACTTGACATAAGCAGCACTCTACATGGACAAGCTGCTCAAGGCACCAACAACAACATTAGACTTACTCCAGGCGATAGAGGATAATTATTAGGGTACTTTTGGTGTTTCAAGAATTAATTTTTCTAATACTACAGCCCTTGCTCTTTTGGAGGGTCTTCGCTTATGTGATCTCCGCTTTAGGAAAAGGTGTCTTGCAAAAGCAAGACTAGTCTTTTGAATGGGGTTTGTTTTTGTTAAAGAGAACCTATGGTCATATAAGTGACATTTGAAATGATTTTCATGAATTAGTTCCTAAGGCCTTGAGTAACATTTAGGATTCAAATCTTAAGTTTGGAATTAAGTTTTGAGCAAATTTTTACTTCTTTCAAAGTAATCAATGTGGGAATTTTGTTTCCATGGATTTATTATGAATACCATATCATATAGATTTTGTGGCTCAACTTTTGGAAAGATTTATTTATATATTTAAGGTAAGTGATCTCCTAAACCTAGGTTTCTACTATAACCATGTAATCCCTTTGTTATTTATGTGTTAGGACTAATGGGAATGTGGTGAAGGATTAATTATCCACTTGATAAATTTTAAATAATAAAAAAAGGTTGAAACAAAAAGAGTTATGTAATGAACAAGATCATGTGAACTTCCCTTTTGTAACACCTTTTGATTGATTGATGAAATGTTTGATATCACTAGTATGTCCTTGAAATTCATGAGTTGTTATATCTTTCATGTGGTGTGAAGAGAAGTATATGGCGGGATACAATTGTCTAAAAGGAAAACAATTGTACTTCTATGAGGTGGATGAAAAAGAGGAATAATAACCATATGAATATGAGTATAATGAAGTACATGACGCAAACATAGAAGAAGGAGATGGGACTTTGGAAAGGGCACAAGTCTCGGTTCTTGCCTTGTGTGGAATGCATGACTACAAAACAATGAGAGTTAAAGAATATTTTTAGGGATAGGTGATATGTATCTTGATTGATACTGGGGTACCCATATATTTTTGGATTATGAGACTGCCAAAATGCTAGGATACACTGTGGAAGTCATTCCTACTATCTCTGTGGTTGTAGCTAAAGGAACTAAGATCAAGTTCTCATATATTTGGTTAGTTTTCTTGTAAGGTGAAGAGTGGAATTTTCCTTTGATATGTTGATATTAGATTTGGGGGTGGGGTATGATATATATCTAAGAATATCGTGGCTCGTCATTATAGGTGACATAAGGTGGAATTTCAGGCACCTTAAAATGGAATTCATGATGGGTCAGCGCAAAATGTCCTTAAGAGGGAGTCAACCAACTAAGACACAACTGTTGGACAATAAATACATCCATAAGTTAATACAGAAGCCTACTCAGTTGACCATGATGACAGTATCAGTGATGACAGTCATTCAACCTAAGGAGAAACACACACCTAGTATCATATGAAATTATCAAGAGGTGAGTATCCCTATTGCTGTGTAGTCCTTAATCGATCAGTATGCCTAAATTTTAAATACCCCCATAGATTCACCACCTCATAGGAGGCATGGTCACAAGATATTCTTGAAAGAAGGACCTTCATCTATTAATGTTAGACCTTATAGATACCCCATTATTCAAAAAAAGGAAATTGACAAGAAAGTGTAGGATATGTTGAATTCTGGAGTTATAACACCAAGTGTGTGCCCTTATTCTTTTGCCATAGTCATGGTAAAGAAGAAGGATGGCTCATGGAGTATGTGCATAGATTATAGGGAGCTCAATAAGTACACTGTCAAGGATAAATTCCCAATTCTTGTGACCGATGAACTGTAAGATGAACTCAGTTGTTCTTAACGTTTCACTAAATTGAACTTATGATTTATTTACCATCAAATCAGAGAGATGGATAAAGATATAGACAAAACAATTTTCAGGTCTCATCATGGACATTATGAATTTGTAGTGATGCTCTTAGGGTTGATAAATGAACCGTCTACATTTAAAAGTTTGATGAACCATATATTTTAGCCTTATCTTAGAAAAATCATCTTGGTCTTCGTCGATGATATACTAGTGTTCAGTCCCTCTATGATTAATTAGTTGGATCAGTTGGAGTTGAACTTCAGTGTTTTGAAGAACAACATTTCGTATGTTAAACTCAACAAGTATTCTTTTGCACAACCTACGTAGATTAATTGGGATATATTATCGTTTTTGAGTGAGTCACTGCTGATTTTAAGAAGGTTGAAGCTATACAAACATTGCCTTCACCTAACACAGTGAAGGAACTTAGGTGATTTTTGGGACTCTCAGGGTATTAAAAAAGTTTTATTAAGGGATATGGTGATATTGCAAGATCTCTGGCTGACTTGCTGGACAAAGATGCTTTTAGATGGTCAAGGGTATCTAAAATAACCTTCCTGAAGTTGAAGGATGTTGTGCGTTCCCCTCTTGTTCTAGCATTACCTAACATTGATTTTGAGTTTCTCATTATAGGAACTTAGGTGATACATGCTCATTAGGGTAGGGGTTGTCTTGATGCAACAGGGTCATCCTTTGGCATTTATTAGCAAAGCATTGGGGCGAAAACACTCTTCTCTTTCTGTATAGGATAAGGAGATGTTGGCAATTGTGATGGAAGTGCAGAAATAGAGTCCATAGTTGATTGTTAGGCATTTCACTATCAAGATAGACCATCAAAGTTTGAAATATCTGATGCAGCAGAGAATCATAACTCCTAGCAAGTAGAATTGGCTTACTAAACTTATGGAATATGACTATTTTATTGCATACAAAAAAGGAAGTGAAAATTTAGTTGTGGATGCATTGTGTAGACGAAGGGACAATCATCTTTTGTTAAATGCACTTTCTTTGTCACTGTTCAGCTATTACAACAGACGAAGGATTCCAATCATAGGGATTCTTGTATGATGAAGTTGCTCCAACATATATCTTGAAAGGATGTTTGCAAACCTTACTATGTCCTAAACGATGGGTTGTTATACAGAAAAGACAAGTTGATGGTAGGTAAGAAGGAAAAAGTGATTCAAGAACTGCTGCAAATTTACCATGACATTGCTCTAGGTGGTCACTCAGGTATGGAAGCTGCCCTCAAAAGATTGAAGATGGTTTTCTTCTAGAAGAATGTTAATAAAGAGGTTTTTTAATATGTGAGAGAATGTGTACACAAATCTGAGAATGTGGCATTCCGGGTTTACTCTAACCCCTACCTATCGCTGATAGAAGCAAGACATCAGTCTTTATTTTTTAATAGGCCTTCCCAAAGCTTACTATAAATTTGTTATACTTGTGGTAGTTACATTATTGAGTAAATATGATCATTTCATTGATCTATATCACCATGAATCAGCAACTGATAGTGCTCAATTTTTTGTACATCATGTTTACTTGTTACATGGCCTTCTTTGGACCATTTTTATTGATCGAGAAACCATATTTTTTAGCAAGTGGTTTTGGCAAGAACTATTCAGCATCCTTGAGGTGGCCATACATAATTCCTCAACATCCTATCCTCAAACTGATGGCCAAATAGAGGCAGTGAAAAAGTGCTTGGAAAGATATCTTAGATGCATGTGTGGTGACGGGCCTAAGGAATTGATTCACTAGCTATCATTGCTAGAAAAATTGTATAACAACAACTTCCACTTATCCACTGATCTGACCGCTTATGAAGTGGTTTATGGACACCACCCTCCTCTTCATTTTCCCTACTATCTTCAAGGTTCTATGATTGAGGTAGTTGAATGAAGTTTACAATCACGGGAAGCAACTACTATTCTATTGAAACACCACCTCTTGATGGGTCAATAGAGAAGGAAGAAGCAAGTTGATAAAAAGAGATCATAAAGGTGCAACTCTGTTCAAGATCTTTTCCTTCATTAGTTCTTTAGGAATTGCATAGATAATCTTTTCCTAATCACAAGGCACGAAAAAACTGTAGCAAGTTACACTTTTCTCTCGGCGTAGATTTAATCGAGGCAGGCTATCATGCACCGACCATGAAAGGTAAGCATAACACTGTAGCTCCAGAGACTTCCATGGTTCCTCTAGCTTTAGGAGGAAACCATTTACTCTTTCCCTCACCTTTGTGAAATTCTTTCCCCAACTTTTCAGTCCATTCAAGAGGAGGAAAGAATTGATGAAGACTACAACAATATTCAATATACCAGTACCGTGCTAGGTATTGGTTTTTGGAAGAAACCTGAAGTATTGGCGATGGTTCACCCACGCCGACTTCACTTGACTGGTAGGTGTTCTAACCCCACTACGCGAGACAATTAAGTATCAACCGAGCCTCAAGTGAAGCAGAATCGTGGATCTCAGATGGGGAAATCACTTGATTATTCTCCCCCAACTATGATGGATTGTAATTTAGTGGTAAAAATTACGATGGAGGACATTTGTGAGTTTGATGAATAGTGGGGAATGGCATTTATTGAATATATTCTAGGGGATACCCCATTTGAGAAACCTATGGAAAATTATGTCACAGTTGTGTGGAACTTTAACCAGAAGCCCTAGATTCTATACAATTCAGATGATTACTATGTGTTTCGATTTGTTTCTTTAGTAGACAGAGAGGAGGTTATGCAGGCTGGTCCGTATATAGACCACAATAAACAAATTATTCCAAGAAACTGTGAGCCTAGTTTCGTATTCTACACAGAATGTATACCTGCAATTCTATTATGGTGAAATTCCCGGGTTTAGTAGTTTTATATTGGTCCGCAGAAGCTTTAAGTAAGGTAGTGAGTGTGGTTGGAAAGCCTTTTTACAGTGATCGATATATGCAAAAGATGAATCGTTTTTCATATGCTAGAGTTTTGGTTGAAGTTGACATATATCAACCTTTGGTGGAGATAGTTACACTTGATACTCTTCATGGGTCTTTCTAGCAAGATGTGAAGTATTAATGGAGGCCCAAATTATGCACTTTTTGCTTGAAGTTTGGGCATAATAATAAAGAATGTTGGGCTAAAGTATCACATTTTCCACCTGATGATGAATTTAAGGACAAAACTAGGAGAAAGACAAGAGACCGGAGGAAGCGTAGAACTATCAAAACATGACAAGCTAGACCATCTATGTTAGATGAGGCACCATACCCTGCTCTAGAAGTAAATTTTCATGCTCGTACAAACCAAGACATGTTAAACACAAAGATGTTACTGGATTTTATGTGTTGGGGGTCACTAGAGGCAGGGGCGGACCCACATGATGTCCACCGAGTGCTCGAGCACCCATTAACTTCGTTACGAAATATATATATATATATATATGTAGAAATCGATAGGTATTTGCATAAAATTAACATAGATAACCCAATGAATAAATCATATAGTTGGACAAATGGTTCTAGGATGGGTACTTAAGACTCTTCTAATTTTGTTGTACCAAGGTTCGAATATCATTGTTAACACATATTTTTTATAGTTTCACTTCATAGCACCCACAACCTTAAAATCCTAGATCTGCCACTAACTAGAGGGGAAATATTAGGGTATAAGACCAACCATCTATTCCTCCTACCATGATCATTAGTACATGGAATGTGAAAGGGTTGAATAGGCCCTTCAAGAAGAAAGAGGTTCTTCTCTTTCTGAAAAAGAGTAAGATTAATAAATTTGGGTGTCTAGAGTCCATGGATTATGAGTGGAGATTTTAACAATGTATAAGCAGTGAAGGAAGCAATTGGCTTACCAGTAACTCGGGCTCAGATAGATGTCTTGAAGGAAATGGTTGATAGCTTAGAATTGACCCCCCCCCCTTTAGAACAAAAGGGTGCTACTTCACTTTGTGTAACAAACAACAAGCTACAAGAAGGTTATATAGTAAAATTGATTGAGCTTTTGGAAATCGTGAGTAGCTACAACAATTTAGCCATATTGAGATTGAATTTCTAGAGACATGAATATCAGATTATTCCATGACATTATACAATGTCGACAGATAATTACATTGCATAAAATGCCTTTCAAGCTCTACATGACTGTGATGGAGCATCCTCACTTCAAAGACATACTTCAGCAGATAAGAAAAATGACAAGTATGGGAGAAGAAATGACTATCCTTTGGAACAAGATGAAGAGGTTAAAGGTAGATTTCAAAGATTTGAATATATTCATGTCAACTTATATTCAAAATCTTAGTCAGTCCAGGAAATTGATTGAGAGTATCTAAGCTCAAATAACCACACAACCATTATGCCAACCTCTGTTTGAACAAGAAAAATAGATCCTTTAGGAGATGCAAAAATGGATTTTGGTGGAGGAAAAGGTTTTGAGACAAAAATCTAGGGCATGTTAGATTGATAGGGGGGATACCAACTCCAAGTACTTTCATGCACAACGCAAGATCAGAGAAAACCAGAACACTATAACATCTATATACACTATAGAATGTACAAAGATAACAGACCCTATAGCTATTGAGCTGGAATTTGTGAATATTTTTAGTAAATTGACGGCTGGTTGCATGAGGAGATGCCATGTCCTAATGCACAGATTATAAAAGATCAGACATGCCTTGATAAAGAACAACAACTTGTTTTGATAGTTGAGGTTAGTAGGGAGGAGATTCTTCAAGCTGTGAAAGATATGCCAAAGAATAAATCACCAGGGGTGGATCACTACCTAATAGAATTTTATACTAAAAATAGGGATAGAGTAAAGAAGGCGTATATGTAGCTATTCAACAATTTTTTAGCTCTGGGTCATGATGAAATCTTGGAACTTCACAATTCTCACATTAATGCATAAGGTTCCTTCTCCTACCCTGATGACAGACATTAAACATATTGCTTGTTCCACATTGTATAAAATTGTTGCAAAAGTGAATGATAGAAGACTAAAGAGTGTAGTGACTAGTCTTCTCGGTGAATCACGATAATAATTTGTTGAATCAGGGCATATTAATGATAATATACTTCTGAGCCATGAGTTGTTTAAAGGGTATACTAGAATGCGAATATCACCCAGATGTGTTCTTAAGATGGATCTTAGGAAAGCATATGATACTTTAGAATTGCCTTCTATAAAATATATGCAGGTCAATCTTGGATTTCCTTATAATTTCATTGAGGCAAAGAGATCTCGTGTCCCCATATCTCTTTTTGCTAGCTATGGTGTACCTTAATAGAGTGATGAAGTTATTGGGTAGAAATAGGGAGTTCAACTTCTATCCAAGATGAGGCAGATTGGGAGTGGTGCACATTTTTTTTGTTGATGATCTCTTAATGTTTATTAGGGAAGAAATTATATCTAATACATTGCTAAAAAAGACTCTTCAGAACTTTTTTGATGTATCAGCGTTGCAGGATAATGAAACAAAGAGTTCCTTTATTTTGCTGGAGTACCACAAGAGGTCAAGAATGATATACTCACATATCTTGGGTTCAATGAAGGAACGTATTAGGAATCTACTTTTGAACTGTAGTAAATTTAAATTTAGTGCCTATGTTTTAAGTAAGACTTAGTCAATTAGTTGTTAGTCATGTTTTCATATTATTTCGGAGTTGTTTAGTGAACTGCTAAAGATTGTGTGTTCTATTGTTTTAGTTTTCATTCTAGGGTCTTAGATATCCAATTGGAACCATTAATAAATTTTTACTTCTTATGCTTCTATTATTTTTCAGTCTTTTGGCCTTTTTTTATTTTAGGTGCAGCTTTTTATTTCCCTTTGTCTTATTTATCTTAAACAGGTTTTTAAAACCATCATAACCCTCTCTTTAAAGTATTTGGGAGTTCCATTGTTAAAAAAGATACTTACTATACAACATTGTTTGCTTCTAGTGGAGAAGATTACAACAAAAGTAAGATGATGATCAGACAAACTACTCTCGTACGCTTGTATGATAAAATATAAAGTTTGTATTGTTTGATATACAAATCTATTAGGCTTAGACTTTTGTCCTGCCAAAGATAGTAATAAAAATTATTGAATGTACTTGTAGAAATTTCCTATGGAATGGGAAAGGGGAGATGTCAAGGAGAGCAGTCATAGCATGGGAGAAGGTGTGTCAACCAGAGGCTGCCGAAGGTTTTAATATAAGTTAACTTAGTACTTGGAACAAGGCAACCATACTCAAACAATTGTGGGCTATATCTATGAAAAAATAATATCTATGGATAAAGTGGATTCACTATTATTACATTCAAAATAGAGAATTGTTAATTATGGATAACCTCAAGAATGCAACTTGGGTGGTAAGGAAATTATTACATAGTCGAGAAGTAATTGATCAATTCGACTAGTGCTAATGGGGTACGTGTAGAGGAAATGAAAAAGCTGGAAAAACAAGGTATATTTCAGATAAAGGAAGCTTAAAACTATTTGCAACAGCAACACCCTAAAGTTCTTTGGAAGATCTTAACCTTGCACAAGCATATACATCCAAGACATAGATTCCATCTTTGGCTAGGAGTGCGACAATATGTCCACTGTGGATTGATTGCAAAAGTTTGGGATACATGAGGTTCCTATGGAATGTGCCTTTTGTTCTCGAGAAGAGGATCATTCACTCACCTTTTCTTCTAATATTCCTATATGTACCAGGTATACACTAGATTGCTTCATTGGTTGCACTAGCCTCCAAATATTCGCTCATGGCACCAACAGCTAGAGTGGATTTGTTACAATGCAGAGCAAAGAAATATCATGGATGAGATTCTGTGTTGCACCTTGGCAATGATGGTTTGCTGCATATTAAGGGATAGGAACATCAAGATATTTTAACATTGACGTAGACATGCCGAGAGATAGTATTGCATATAAACATACAAGGGAGGAACAATTCTTGATGGAATGATTCATTAATGCAGTTAAATTGTTTTCCCTAGATATTGCATAGGTTCTTATATAGTTAAATGTGTTGGTGATTTTCTTGGTTTTTTTATTTAGTTTTGAGGTAATTGTTATGCATCCACATGATTATGTAATTATATAATTTTGATTAATAAAATGGGTTATTAATTTTTTTTAAAAAAAAATTACTTGTATGCATTGATTGTTGAAATTTGTGATCAAACATGTGATAATTATGATTTCAAGGTCATTTTTGGCAAGTCTCTATGATGCCAAGATCATTATCGATGAGTGTTATTATGCCAAGGTTATTTATGGCTAGTGATATTGTGCCGATGGGAAATATTTTCGGTGAGAGATTGATTATTTTGATTCGATTTATTTTGATGCTTATGTGTGAGTTACTCTTTAATTATTACTGATTCACATGGTGCGTGTGATTAATCTACTTAATATTAAGATTGACTTACTTGATTCGTGTTGGTGATGGGATTGTGTATTTGAGCCTAGTGATCCATGTACTGAAGAAATGTTAGGTTGGGATAATTTTTATGCACATTATAGTTTGAGTAGGTTGGATTTTGATAAAAGGAGTATTCAATTTGTAGCTAGATTCCTTGTTTATTAGGTTCTTGTTGGGTACCATATTATTCGTAATCACTCCTCGCTTCTAAACTTGTGTAGGTTTCGAGCCTGCAACTGTGTGATTGTTCTTCTTCTCTTATTGCCTAAGACTTGTCAAACGAGTATTTAGAGGTAGTTGGTTGTCATCCTGGTGAGACGTTTTTACTTTTCTTTAAGATTTTCTCTATTTCATAATCAAACGCTGACACTTGAGCATATTTCTTAATTTTGCACTATATTTATTTAGTGGCTTGTGTGTGTTACAAAATGATTTTGAGAATTTTAAAAGATAGAATGAGTTTTTTTTTCTTTTTTCTTTTTCTTTCTTTACATTTTTGAAATTCTTTGATTCTTGTTGGATGAGGCTCATTTGTCTTGGTGGGAGTAGACATGTGCCATCATGTCAATCTTTTAGTCATGAAAACATGTGCAAGTATAAGTTAGAAGAAATTTTTTTAATGTTGAACTCTATAGCACGAACATGAGTAAGAAGAAAGTGAAAAGTTTATCCATGTCGTAGCTTTCTCAATATAGATGTGGCATGCTACACATCAATAAGAAATATTTTACTAGACACTAGCTTAGTAATACCCTAGGACTCTTGAACTCTAAAATCTCATACCAAGTTTGTCACATACGAACATATATTTGAATGTGGCGGGCAATTGAAAACCATTATAGGTTCCCAAGCAAACCTCGTTTTTGCTGACTACTTACGGAAGATTTGATCCAAGAAAATAAAAAGCTTTAAAGAGAAAACATATAGCTTAAATGTCTCAAATAGTCATTTAAGCAAAATATAATATTTGAAAAAAAAACTTCCAGAGATAACTTCTAAAAACAAATAAACTCTAGTTATCTATGAAGCCGCTAAGTTTAACATGGACGTAGAGACAAGAACCTCGACTACCCAAAGTAAATACTTGAATGAAAAATTGGGCCCTCCGAAATGCATGGAAGTCTCATCAAAACTTTTAAAGGAGAAGTGCAAAGTAATTTAAAATAATAGTATGTTGATGATCTAGACCAAATGACTCTGCATAATAAAAAGTGCACGTAGAATGATATAAGTTCATTGATTGCACGAGTATATAATATAGTCGAAGCGAAATAGCTAAAAATTAAAGTAGTGCAATAGATATACATACATGCTCAACTGAATATAAGGAAATAAAGGAGTGAAAAACATTAATATTACAAATTCTTATTCATCTAAATTCAACATATTGAATGATATGTGATAAAAATAAATTTTAACTCTATTTGGGACATTCTCTAACGAACAAGCATCACTATGAGCAATATGCTTATACAGCATCTCGGCCACACTACCACAAATTTCTTACATCTTGCAGGGATATAGAATATCTCAATTAAGTGAATCGACTAAAGCTCAACTCTAAAGCAATAAGGATTCGCCTAAAAAGTACGATCCTTTAACCATATTGGCTACATGGTTTATGAGAGATGTGATCTGTCTAAGCTCATCCCCCTATCAAGCTCAAAAGTCCATTCTATGGGTCAAAACTACAACTTCTAGAATATCCTACGACCGGTAGAGTGGATGTGTAGGAATTGGACCACAAAAACTAAATTCCTAAGCTTTTCCTAAGACTTGAAAATAGGGGTCATAATTCAATTTACGTCATGTAGAATGGTGTTGCAGTTCCCGGACTTGTAAAACTCTAACATGACAATTTTTGGTAAAATGATTGTAACTTCTAGTCTAAACTCAAAATAAGGCAAATTTAGTCGTGTTGGAAAGAATACTCATACACTTTCTATATTATAAGTAATGGATCATGTATTTCATTTTGTTCTCAGAGATATGATCATTTAAAGTTGACCTAAGTAGAATCTTAGGTCCAAACATGATAATTAAGGAAGATTTCTACTCAACTTTATGCTAGTAGTGTCTTGCGTGCTTAATGCATATTCAAATCCATTCTCACACTAAATACTTCACATTAACACCAAATAAAAATTTAATGATTACCTGATGCAGTCTAACACACGATTTAGATTAGTTCGGGCCTTAGCTTAAAATTTCTGGGGTGTCAAATTTTCACTAAGTGTTTTCCGCTTTTTGTTAAGACATCATGACCGGATCATATTTTAAAATAAGGAAAAATATGATTTTGGAAAATACAAAGTTTTTAGGGTTTTTATGACTTAAAATTGTTAAATACTTGGTTTATGAGTTTTAATGCATTTTGGTTATTTCTACGCTGATAAGTCTGAGGTATCATTCTAGGCAGCCCATTGACTCGGATTTGGACTACATTCTTCTATATGGTATGTTGTTGATAAGTCCCATGTGTTATTCTGATAGGTTCATTGTTTTCATCTGGGTTATATTCCACTGCATTGCAATTGATAATTCCTAAGTATCATTTCGGGTGGTTTGAGGTATCTTCTGAGCTTCTACTTCCTAACATTTATCTCGTGCATCGCATCATCTTGGTGTTTGGTTTGTTTTGTGTGTAGAGTCTTTTTTTAATTCGGTGTTTTGTTATGAACTTTCTCGTGTTTTTATTTCCTTTTCCCTAGAATATTTACTTTCATTTCTTAGAACTTATCAATTGTAATATTAGAAATTTGTGCATCGTCATGTATTTGATCTTTCTAAGCTCGGTCAGCTCATGATGGCTACTGAGTATATTGTGGTTTGGTAGTCATACTAATTTTCTACATATTTTTTTAACGTAAAATGTCAATATGATTAGTCCTCATTGAGTGTTGAATCTCTCGCGACTATCACAGACTCGAATCGTGGTGAGCTCCTGGCATTTAAAGACTTTCTACTTTCTCTCTTTTGTACTAACTTGTAATTTGTATTTTTATTACTTCGTTCTCTTATATATATATAGTATTTTTGTGCGTAGTTGTTCATGTATTGGTTACACCAGGTTTGGGTATTTGGTTCTTGCGTTACATTACCGTTCTTGGTCACTTTCACGCCTCATTTGCATATAGTGTATTGTATTTATTTTTCTGTACTATGGTTTTATTTTGTATCTTTATTCATTATCAATATATTCTTATCTTCTTTAAATTTATATTTTTTTCTTGCCTACTGAGGAAAATGTTAAGAGTCATCATGGTCCAATTTAAGGTCATGACATAGACTTGGCTTAGTGTCTTTGTATATGATATGAGATGTATGATCTTAAACAAAAGATACTAATATATCGTGACTTTATGGTATTTTTAATGCATTTCCCTTAGAGTGTGTATGCTTTTAGGTCTATTTTGTGTTAAAATTAATGTTTTGTGTATTATATTTGCACGAAAAAGGCTTGGTTGTTGTTGATGAATAAGTGAGCTGAAAATTGAAGAAATGGTCACTAACGGAGACACCTACATACCTTAGACCAACGATGGTCCGTGGGTGGTCGGTCGTAGGTCTTGGTTTGCGAAGATGAGTATCTGAAATGAGTCTATGGAGTACCAAGATAGACTCTAGGTGAGGCATTGTATGTAAACATCTGGGAAGTCTTACAAGTGTAGAACCATGGAGCAAGATGATGGGTCATAGGTCAACCCATTGTCGGTCCTATACATTTGTCAAAAACATTCTGAAATTTTAAGGTTCCAGTACCCGGTTAAATTATCAAAGTATTGAGCCACGAAAGGAACCTATGGAATGTATGCCGACTCATGATCATCCAAATATCATTTAAACCACGTCCAGACAACTTATTTAATTATTTTGTTTCCTATTGGTTTAGGACTTTTTTCCTATAAATAGGAGTTGTAAACCTGATTTTTAGAGTTATACATTATTGTAAGGTTTAAGTTCTTTTCGTTGTGGAAGTAATTTTAAAACTCTTCGAAAATAACTTTCTGAAATTTGTTTTATGCAAGTTTAAATTTGAAGATTTCAGGTTTTCATCAATTCTACAGGTAACTTCATGAATTCTTTTTACCTAATTATGAATTGATTTCTTTCAAGCATGAGTATCTAAATCCACAACTAGGCTTGTGGGAACCATGAGCAATTAACAAAGTATGAATAATTATTAAGTAAATTTTTAATAGTGTTTATGCATGTATTGTTAGTTCTTTCCCTTAGAAGACTTTTTAAGGGTGCGTAACATTACAACACGCATTGTTCCTACTTGCCGGACCAAGGAGGTAGTGAATTAGAAAAGAATTAAAAATTAAGATCTAATGGATGCTATCTAATAGCCTACTATCAATTGGTGCAAGGGTGAAAACTAAGTCATACATTGATGTGATGACTAATATGAGGTAAAAGGTAAGGTTTAGTAAGGCATACACCTGTAGCCTGACCAAGGTAGGAGGTGAAATTTCCTACTTGGAGAAGCATTCACTTAGGAATACCTAAACTAACAACTTTGCATGTAAAACACTAGGAAAGTATTACAATTATTAGGATTACCGCGTTAGGATCTTATGGGAAATGCATATGCCCTAGTTTCTTTATCATATTGATACAACCAAGTTGGATCTTGTCTACTTGTTAGTGAAGCATAATAACTTGTTACTTTATCACAACCCCCTTCCCCTTTTTTTACTTCCGTTCGAAATTCATTGACTAAAGGATATAATTGATAATTAAAGGCTAGACCATATTTCTTGTGTGATAGACCCAAACCTATAAGTTAGGCTCTTTATTTGACAATGATCGTTAATACTATTGTAACCCTCCGAAAGTTCCATAACTTAGACTAGAGATCCTCCTATTTTAATAAGGGTAAAAATAATGTTGCCAGACCTATATTAATGTATTAAACTCAATTATAAAAGGCTAGCGCTAAAACGATAAAGAAAGACTTTGCAGTCCAAAAACTAGCTAAATTGAACTAATCGACGTCCCTATGTTTGGTGAACTTTGGGAGTGTCAAATGAAGTCTAAAACATGTAATGAGACTTTAAATAGGTAAAATATGATAGAAAGGGTCCAAATATCCAGTCACAACTCCCCACGGACCACCTGAAGGGTCCTTGAGAAGGACCCGAACATTGGCGAGCAAGCTGCCAATGTAGCTTGTGGCAGCCAATATATAGAGGCAATTGCGCATTGCGCAGCCAGCACTGGCTAGGAAAATTTTGACTAGCGAAGTGGGGCCTTAAGATTCTCACTGCCTCAATCCGTATTTTCGAATAAGAGATTTGGAACTGCCCCCGCGACACGCAGCCACTTCAAAGATTCATCCGCGTTAGTTTTTAAGTCAATTTAACTTCACAAAAAGACCCAATTAAGTGAGGGGTCTTTTGGGTAATATAGGGGAAAAGTTTATACTGGTTTTATGTCAGTTTTAAGACATTCACACGCACTCCAAATAAGATTCACTAAATCACTCTCATCTCACACTAAACTCTCTTTGTACTCAACCACCATTGAGGAGCATTGGAAGCTTGGAGAAGAAGGTCAAGTTCTCAATTTTTCTTGAAAAAAATCGTGGATTGAATTGTCCTTAAGGTATGGGTTCTTAATTCTTGGGATTCCTTTCCACCAAGAGGTCCTTTGAAAGTAATTTCTACACAATTCAATTTCCTAGGATTTTTACTCTACAAGTAGGTTTTCTTCCAATCTCAAAACTGATGACTAAGTATGATAAATATTGATTTTTTATGGCTATTAAGTATGTATTGTTGGTTAATTGATATGGAATTGTTGGATTTCGTGTGAGGCATGTTGTCTCCATAATTGATGGATTTTATTATGTTATATCTTTCACTCAATGTCATGTAATGTTGGGATTGGAACTACAGCGTGAATGAACTCATAAATGAAGCCCTTTCCCTTACCCTTAGTATGAATTGGTCTTGTATATGACTAGAGTTGTTGGGATTGGTTATGTTATTGTATACTTCACTACATTATTGGATTATTTTAGTAAATTGTGAGTAAGTTCTTGATGAAGATTCTTGGAAGCAATATACAAGTATTCTAAAGTCATGATTACTCTATTATGTTGATGTTGGCATACAATTGATGTTGTTATGCAATTGAAGTATGTATGATGTTGCTACGAATATATAATGGTATATGAATATATTAAATGTGGGATCATGGTAAGGGTATGATAATGCAAGGTTAATGATGTTTCTCTTGTATGCCTTGCACAATATGACTATGATATGTTAATCTCACTGATTAAGGGTTGTGATGAAAGGAAATTATCATCCTACTAATGGTTAGTCTCCTATGGCATATGATAATATTGATGATAAATGACAACTTAAAGGTTATTCAAAAATAGATTTTAGCTTAGCACCTAGTGAACTAGATATAAGAGGTGTCCCTTCCAAAGTTGGAAGGTAGGTTCACAATGACTCTCACTAGATAGGGACTTTCATGAAATATGGAATTATGAGTCTCTAATATATGTCCTAGTTCCTTAACTGTGTTTCCCCCATAAGAGTACTAGATAGTGGATCCTTCTAGAATGCTATCTTTATGTTTTGGTTCTACTTTGGTGAGTAGATCACCTTCTTTCAGTTTGGCGTTTAATGACACCTGATTCCATGCTTATCTCACATGGTCTAATATAGGTTAATGTGATCGTTCCCTGAAGTAAAATAAAAAACTAAAAGTTAATGGACATTGACTAGGGTAACTTGAAGAGTCTACTTAGTATAGGTAGGGGTATGGGACTCTACATATACATTTCACAAGTTGACTCTAAGGGAAGTCCTAGGAGATTTTCCTTATTTACTTTGAACATGAAATATATCATCCTTATGATATCGGAATATGTTATTATATGATGTATGATATGTTGATAAATGTGTCATTGGTCTATATTGCTATATGTGGTTGTGACTACTTATGATATAAGTTGTAAGAAGTAAAGCATTACTTATGGTCTCCTATCTTGTTTACATTGACTATGTGGGTTTATCGGGCTTCATATGAGCATTGCACTTGTAGGCTTGGGATGGAATTATTGGTAAGTGTTTTATGTTGTGTTGATATGAACTATTCAATATTAAATGTTAATATGACTTTATAATGATATGTCTTTGGTTATAATTATGTTTTACGTTGTTTTGATCCTTATCTTGTATATACTCTATTGTATGTGCATTAAGGGCTTTCAAATGACTTAGCATGCTTTCTAAAGAAATGGTCCTTCTCATTCGTGTCTTTAAATGTTTTATGTGCATATACTCATACTTAGTGCAAGTGGCATACTAACCCATATCCTTTATATATCTACAAAATGTAGGGTCCATCCATTGAAGCTTTAAAAGCTTGATTGAACAAGCTTGGAACTCTTTCTCCAAATGTTAGTAGGTCCTAATGTTCGGGGATATTATATTTTTCACTACTCTAGCCATAAAGATTGTAATAGTCTAAGAGATATACTTTATTTATTTTATCATTGAATTCGATCATAGTAAGGATTATATGGCATATTGATATTGTATTTTCTAAGTCCAAGATCGGTTCTCTTTAGATGGTTTTTATGTGAGATAGTTTTATTAAACTATCGTAGGTATGTTGTATAAAAGAGAAGCCTAAGTAAGCTTCTATGAGAGAGGTCTATGTATACCTCAATATATGATAAGTGAGAATTCTAAGTATACTTCAGTTAGTATATGCAAAAGTTCTAATTTTCCACATTTTAACTTATGATATGTTATGACGAATGCTAAGGATTTTTCTAAGTCCTCTTCGAGGACGATGATGGCGGTTACGTCTGGGAGGTGCTCTCCAGTTGTGACAAACTTGGTATCAGAGCATGAGGTTAAATAGTCCAGGTTTGATGTCTCACAAAACCACATTTATATAGTGTCTTGTTCATTGTTTTGAAGCGCGCCACAATTATAAATGAGAGGCTATGTGATGATTAGGAAAATTCTCTTTTCTTGGCAATCCTGTGTCGTTCCTCTAGAGTCTTGACACTATGTGTCTTTTATCATCTAATTTTTTTCTTGTGGTTATAGGCTATGAACACAAGAAGGAAAGTCACTATAAGAATGGGAGAAAATATTAAAAATGAGGGAGCTCCTCCCTAAGGCAATCGACTTCCTCCTCAAGAGAAACTTGCTATCAATGATCATGTTCTAGCCAATCCTTCAGCCGTGAAGGATGGTCAGGTAAGAGCAGCCCTTCTCCAAATGGCGTATGCTATCACTACTCAAACTCAAGCCATAATGATAGAAGATAACGAGGAGGTTGTACCTCGAGAGAACCAACATTCTATTACTATGGCTACCCGTCTGAGAGATTTTACATAGATTAATCCTCATATGCTTTTTGGATTCAAACTTGATAAGGACCACCAATACTTCCTTGATGAGATCTATTAGATATTTTTTGCTATGGGGGTGAGTACTACTAAAAGGGCTGATCTTGCCATCTATCAACTCAATGACGCGACTCAAACATGGTACAATCAATTAAAGGATAATTGCGCTTTAAGAGGTGGTCTTGTGACTTGGTATATATTCAAAAAGGCCTTTATTGATAGGTTCTTCCCAAGGGATCAAACATAAGATAAGGTACATGAGTTCATCAACCTTCGTCAAGGAGGTGTTAGTGTTATGGGATGCTCCTTAAAGTTCATTAAAATTTCCAAATATTTTTCCTCTTTTGTTTCTAATGATAGCGATGAAATGTATCTTTATGTAACGGGCGTGTCCAAAGAGCTTGAATAAGAATGTCGTGTGGATATGCTTTATGAAAACATGGATCTTTCTAGGTTGATGGTTCATGCACAAAAAGTAGAGGAGAAGTGTCTAAAGAAGAATAATAGAGAAGCTAAGAAGGCAAGGTCTTTTGAGAGTGGTTCATCTAAGAGTAGGATTGACATTCAAGCCAAGTCTAAGTTCCCAAAGAAATTTTCAAACCAAGTTTCATTCAAATTTCTCCAAGTCGCAATGATATGGTGTCTAACTCTAAATGAAAAAGGGGATAAATATTTATTCACAAAGAGAAAGACCAACTTGTAAAAAGTGTAGTAAGAAACATACCGATGAATGCCTTGTCAGAATAAATAGTTTTTTTGGTTGTGTCAAAGGTAAACATATGGTAAAATATTGTTCTAGTGTGAAGAGTCAAGGAAAAGGGAATATCCAAGTCAAATCAAGCGGTCCTAGCTCCAAAGCTCCAAAAAGGAACCGCTTTTATGCACTCAAGGCTAGGGGTGAACAAGAGATCTCTCCTGATGTAGTGACCGGTATGTTACAAGTCTTCTCTATTAATGTTTTTTCTTTACTTGATCCCGATGCCACTCTTTATCTTGTTACACATTTGGTAGCTAGAAACTTTGATATACTTCTCGATGTTTTGATTGAACCTTTTTCGATTTGTACCCCAATGGGTCACTCGGTAATTACAAAGAGACTCCACAGGAAAATTCCTATAATGTTGCACAATAGAGTTCTTGTCGGTTTGGTAGAACTAGACATGTTTGATTTTGATATAATTTTGGGTATGGATTGGATTCATGCTTGTTTTGCTTCCATAGATTGTAGAATGAGGGTATTGAAGTTTCAGTTTCCTAATGTAACTCATTTTTTAGTGGAAGTGGGGAAATTCTATGCCAATAGGTTAAATCATTTCTTTCTCGAAGGATTTTAAGATTATAGCAAAGAGTCCTCTATACCATGTGGTGAGGGTTAAAATCTAGAATGTACAACTCCTCTTATTGAGTCCGTCCTTTAAGTGAGGGAATTTCTGGAGATTTTTCCTAATGACCAACCCAGAGTTCCTTGCGAAGGGAAATTTGAATTTGGCATTGACTTATTACCGGATATGAACCCCATTTCAATTCCTCCATATAGGATGGCTCCGGCCGAATTGAAATAGTTGAAGGTCCAATTCAAATATTTACAAGATAAGTGTTTCATTCAACCTAGAATTTCTCTGTGGGGTGCTCTAGTCTTGTTTGTGAAGAAAATGGATGAGTCCCATAGGATGTGAATTTATTAGCATCAACTCAATGAAGTTACCATAAAGAACAAGTATCCTCTCCCTCGGATTGATGATCTATTTGATCAACTCCAAGGTGCTACCTATTTTACATAGATTAACTTAACGTCATGATATCAGCAACTTAGGGTGAGAGGAGAAGATGTTCCCAACACGGCTTTCTGAATAGGTATGGTCACCACGAATTTCTAGTGATGTCTTTTTGGTTAACAAATGCCCCAGCAGCATTTATGGAACTAATGAATAATTTTTTCCCGAGATTACCTCGGCTCATTTGTGATTGTGTTCATTGATGATATAGTTATATACTCTAAGAATGAAAATGACCATGAGAATATTTTAAGGTTTTCCTTGAAAGTTCTCAAAGAACACAAACTTTATGCCAAATTTATCAAGTGTGAATTTTGGTTGAGGTCAGTTGCTTTTCTTGGCCATGTTATCACCGAAAAAGGTGTAGAGGTCGATCCGAAGAAGAATGATGTAGTTAGAAATTGACTTAGACCTTTGACTCCCACCAACGTAAGAAGTTTCTTGGGTCTAGCAGGGTACTAAAAAAGGTTTGTTGACGTATTTGCATCTATTGCTTATCCTTTGAATGATTTGACCCAAAAGAATGTGAACTTTGAGTGGTCGGAATCTTGTGAAAAAGGTTTTGAAGAGTTCAAAGATAAGTTTACCTCTCCTCTAATGTTGACCTTACCGGAGGGTAATGAAGGCTTTGTGGTGTATTGTGATGCTTCCCGAGTGGGCTTGGTATGTATCCACATGCAATATGTAAAGGTAATAGCCTATGCCTCTAGGTAACTAAAGTTCATGAGAAGAATTATCCAACTCATGAGCTAGATTTAGGGGCCATGGTTTTGGCCTTGAAAATATGGGGACATTACTTGTATGGTGTGTATGTTGATGTATTTACCAACCATAAGAGTCTTCAATATGTGTCTACACTAAAGAAGTTGAATCTCCCAATTAGAAGATGGTTAGAACTTTTGAAGGATTACGACATGAGTGTACTTTACCATCCCGGCAAGTCCAACATAATTGCTAATGCTTTGAGTAATATGACTATGGGTAGTGTGTCTCATATGGAAGAAAAGACGAAAGAACTATTAAAAGATGTTCATAGGTTGGCTTGTTTAGGTGTGCGGTTAAAGGATTCTCCAAATGGTAGTTTTATGGTACATTATAACTCCGAGTCATCCTTACTTGTTGAGGTAAAATCTAAGCAACATGATTCTCTATTAATGGAGTTGAAGGAATGGGTACTTCGGAAGCTTAATGAGTCATTCTCATAGGGGATGGTGTCCTTAGGTACTAAGAAAGATTATATGTACCGGAGTATGGTTTTGCGTGTCCAAATTGGCAAAAAGTTAAAGCCGAGCATCTAAAACTGGGTGGTTTAACCCAATTATGGACTTTATTGTTGTGTTACCTCAAATCTAGAGGAAAAATGATTCAATATGGGTTATTGTGGATAGGTTGACTAAGTCTGCCCACCTTATCCCTATTAAGTCTACTTATATGACCAAAAATTTTGCAAGAATCTAAATTAATGAGATCGTGAGCCTTCATGGGATTCCTTTGTCCATCATTTAGAATAGAGGTGCCCAATTCACTTATCATTTTCAGAATGTTTTTAAAAGGGTTTAGCTATTCAAGTTAGACTTAGCACCATTTTTCATCCTCAAACAGATGGTTAAGCGGAACTTACAATACAGACCCTACAGTATATGTTAAGAACCTATGTTATTGATTTTAAGGGAATTCGGAATGATCACCTGCCATTAATTTAGTTCTCCTGCTATAATAGTTAACATTCGAGCATCTTCACGGCACCTTTTGAAGCTCTTTAGGGTAGAAGATGTAGGTCTCCGATTGGATGGTTTGGGGCTGGTGAGTCTTCACTCTGCAGTTCTGAGATTATTCATGAGGCTATAGAGAATGTTTGGGTCACAAGAGATACATTGAAGACATTCTATAGTCGGAAAAAGTCTTATGCCAACAATAAGAGAAGAGATATTGAGTTTAAAATAGGTCATCATATCTATTTTAAGATTTCACCTATTAAAGGGGTGATGCGATTGCGAAAAAAGGGGAAGTTGAGTCCCCGGTCTGTCAGTGCTTATAAGGTTTCACAAGGGGTCGGAAAATTTGCCTATATGCTTAAATTGCCTATTGAACTAGCTTCGGTTCATCTATTGTTTCATGTTTCTATGTTCAAGAAATGCATAGGCGACCCTCTGTCCAATCTACCTATTGAAGGTTTACGGGTGAATGAGAACCTCACCTATGAAGAAATTCAATCGAGATCCTAGATCGCCAAGTCAAGAAGTTGAGGAATAAAGAGGTTTTCTCTGTAAAATTCCTATGAAGGAATCATCTTGTTGACGGTGAAACATGGGAGGCTGAGGCTGACATAAAGACCCGCTACCCTCGTCTTTTTACTCCTTGAGGTTAGGCATTCCTCTTAATAAAGAAAATAATTAATAATATGAAATTGACTTATTTTCTAAATAGGTACACATTTTGGTAAAAGTTGTACAAAATTGACTTTTAAGAAATGTCGTCATACTCTACTTTTGCACTTATATGATATATGTATGCATGTTATATTATTGAAATTTTGTGGTTTTTGTGGTTGTCTTGAGAACAATGATAGCATGGTAACTCTTTGATGTATTTTGAGCTCATGTTTATGTTGAGAAGGTAGTTCCTCATTATGTGTTATGCAATGTTGAAGCTTGAGAAGGTCGATTAAAAAATCATGGAACTCTTTCTCCAAAGGTTGGTACGTCCTCATGTTTGGGGAAATGATTTTATTTATTACTCTAGCCATGCAGATTGTAATAGTCTAAGAGATATACTTTTATTCATTTTATCATTGAATTCTATCGTAGCAAGGACTATATGGCATATAGACATAGCATCGGCTAAGTCAAAGATTCTTACTCTTCAGATGGTTTTTATGTGAGACAGTATTATAAGACTATCGTATGTATGTTGATCATGTTAAGTAAAAGAGAAGCCAAAGCAAGTTTCTATGCGAGAGGTCTATGCATACCTCAATATATGATAAATGAGAAGTCAAAGTATTCTTTACTTAGTATATACAAAAGTTTTTAATTTTCCGCATTTTAAACCTATGATATGTTATACAAAGGCTAGGCTTGTCTAAGTCCTCTTTTCCAGGACGACGACACCGGTTACATCTAGGGGGTGCTCTCCAGATATGACAACTTCTTTACGGAGGTTGAATTTGAGCGTATCAAAGTTTCGCGCTGTGATCGAGGAATACTTCTTTAAGATTAAATTTACTACAAGTGTTGAACTTATGTCAAGTATTTCCTAATTTTTTGTTTTTTGTTTTGTTTTTGTTTCCTTCGGTTTCTACTCGGGTGTATTAAAAGTACACTGAGTCAAGGAAACGGTTGATCCCTTACGATCCAAAAGCTAACAAATCTTTGAGAAGAATGAATAATAAAGGGGTGCATAACAATTCGATCGAAGAGGATCGAGGTGATAGAATTGAAATACACCCTTCATGCATTCTTAATGAACTTGTTCAGGTCTATGGTGATAGTTCAATTGGAATGAAAAAATTTTGCAACATCCACCCACACAAAGGTTTTGCGATCACTATAGGGTCGACTATGATCCAATTTGATTATCAAATGGACGCATTGTTCTCCCTTTGTTGCTTCCATGTCATGCATCTTTTGTAACTCAAGCCCGATATAGATGCTTAAAATAAGAGGGTTATTTATTGGGTTGTCTTTTGAGGATCCATATGTTCATATGGACAAATGTTTGAGTGTTTGTGAGAGTTATTTAGGAATGCCAGAACTAGATATGGATGTAATAGGGTTAAGACTATTCCCATTGTCGTTGATCGGTGATGTTGTTATGTGGTTTTTAGAGTTACCATACAATTCTATCTACATTAAGACTAACTCTATAAGGTGTTCGTAGGAAGGTACTTTCATGTATCCAAAAAGTTAAATCATAAGGATAAACTTAATAACTCCATTGTACTATTCGGAGAGTCAATCATATGTTCTTATGATAGGTTCGCCAATTTATGAGAAGTGTATAAGTTCACTAGGTTTATTAGAAGTGTTTCAAATCACTACATTGAAGAAAAATCACTGAAGGAATATTTCTATTGAGGGTAGGATGATAATGGAAGAGTGTGCGACATATTATTGCCAAAGGATCATATTGTGAGTGCACTTTTGAAGATATTCTAAGAATCTTGAAAGCATCTCAAAGAAAAACAAAGCCCGGAGTTCTAAAAATTCATGTACTAGTAGGAGCACCTTGACTTTCCAAACTGCTCACTCACCTAGGCTAATGATGACTTACGGCAAGAAATACCACAAGATGAGGACAGAATAGTGATTGATAGTGAAATATATGAGTAGTGATGCGGAAAAAGTAAATGATGTGAACCGTCTGACTAGACCTCTACCACAACCAGTTGAGGAGTCCTACTATGAGAAGGATGCAAACTTTGTGAATGATTAGACAGGGGGTTTCAAGATAACGCCCAATGTTCCAACTCAGATAATTATCCCCATGGTCAAGCAAAACAAAGGTCGGAACTGTAGAAACTACAACTGTGAGGGCAACTATTTCTGGGATGGGTTTTTACAATCTTGATAAAAATTAGAACTGGAACAATTATGGCAACAGGAATGAAAAAGATGATTCCTCTGTTCCCCAGAATCTAGTAGTAGTTTGACATGTATAATGGATATGATGCAAAAGATTATAAAGAGATTCGATGTTACTTATGATAATTCATCTAGTATTGGTCAAAAGGCGGATGCCCATGTATTGGCAGTAAAGCAGCTTGAGCAGCAATTCAGTCAGTTATCCACCATATCTAACCCATGTTAGCCTGGCCCACTTCCTAGAAAGACCATCCAAAATCCAAAAAAAATGATGGGAATCTCATTGCAGTCAATACTCACAGAGGAAAATAAACCATTGATCCTCTTATGTCTTATACGGTTGAAAAAGTTATAAAAAGGGATAAAGATGAGATTAAGGTTACTGAGGCCCCAAAAAATAGTGCTGAAAAACAAGTTGAGGTGATCCAAAAGGTTGTTTCTATCAATATACCTACACCTTCTGTCCCACCGGATACCGGTGAAAAAGACTAAAGAGGGTAAATCTTATAGGTTTGTAGCTTTGTTAAATTAGTTATGGATAAATGTTTCATTTTTACAGGTTCTAGAGCAAATGCATGAATATGCAAAGTTCATGAATGATTTAGTGAGCAAAAACAGATTTGTTAGTTTTGAGAAAGATGAGAGGTTGAAGCACTGTGGCTTTATTACTATAAGGTCAATTGTGCATGAGAAAGAGGATATGGAGCTTTAATTATTCCTTGCACAATTGGGATTTTGCACTTTCAAAAAGAGTTAGGTGATTTAGGTGCTAGTATAATCTGATGTGACAGTCCATCTACAAGAAGGTTGATTTAGGTGTTCCAAATCCGACTACAATGCGTCTACTGATGGCTGATAGAACTGTGAAGAAGGCCGGTGGTGTTATCCATGACTTTATTATACATGATTTTGAGGTTGATTTTAAGGCCCCCATCATCATAGGGAGATCCTTTCTTTCTATTGGCTGTGCTTTAGCTGATACAGAGAGAGGGCTGATCAAGTTTAGACTGAATAGTAAGTATACGAACTTTAATATCTATAGGTCTATGACGCAGGAGAGTGATCTTAAGTTAGTGTCAGTGGTAAAACATGTTTTGGAGTGTGGCTTTGAAGTGTCTATCACAGAGAGGTTAGGTGTTAAAGCACTAAGAGTCGTAATGATGAATCTTGACGGTGATGGTGTTGAAGAGTACGATGAATTGGTCATTGCACTTGAAAGGTTCGAATTTCGTTACAAACAAAAAAGATTGGAGTTGGATATGAAGAATTATGATTCCCCACCTATTAAATCATCTGTAGAAGAACCTCCTAAATTTGAACTTAAGGATCTACCATCCTACATGAGGTATGTTTTCTTAGGAAAAGAAATTACTTTAACAGTGGTAATTGTTGCCGATTTAAAAAAGGAGATAGATGAGCCTTTGGTTTCTATTTCAAAGTGTTCAAGAGGGATATTGGATGGACAATTGCGGATATTATTGGGAATGCAGCAGGCATATAAAATCCAACTTATGCCAGACAAAAAGCCAAGTATTGAGCGCCAAAGAAGACTGACTCCCTTTACTTGATAAAAAGAGATCATTAAGTGGTTGGATGATGGAGTCATATATCCCATATATGTTGGGTTTTTCATTTTCAATCTTTACACAAGAAAGGTGGAATCTCTCTGGTTCCTAATGTTAAAAATGATCTTGTTCCAATGAGGTCGATGATTGGTTTGAGAGTGTGCATGATCTACCACAAGTTAAACGCATGGAAAAAGAAAGACCACTTCCCTATGTCATTCATGGATCAGAAGTTGGATCGAATCAATTATAATTAAGGTTGGTACTATTTTCTAGATAGGTATTCAGGCTACAATCAAATCTCCATAACTTTGAAGACTAATAGAAGATCACATTCACGTTTCCTTATAGAACTTTTGCCTTAAAAAGAATGTCAATCAGGTTGATGCTCTAGAGACCATCCAGCAATGTATGATGTCAATACTCTTAGATATGGTTGAGGACACATCCAAGTTACTTATGGATGATTTCTCAGTGTTAGGTGACTTTTTTTTATAGTTGTTTGAGGAATAGGGTTGAGGTACTTAAATGTTGTGAAGAGTATAATCATGTGCTTAATTTAGAAAGTTTCACTTCATGGTGAAAGAAGGTATAGTTCCAGGTCGATGGATTTCGCAGAAAGGTATTGAGGTTGATAGATCCAAAGTTGAGGTAGTATAAAAACTTCCATCACCTATAAAAGGGGTTCAGAGTTTTCTTGGGCATGCATGTTTCTACAGGAGGTTCACAAGAATATTTCTCAAAAATTACACATCCATTGTGCAAACTACTTGAAAAGGAGTGTAGGTTCGAAAGCATTTGGAGAGTTTAAGGCCAAGTTAACTTGCGCACTGATCGTTATTTCACCAAATTAGGGACAACTATTTGAAGTTATGTGTGATGCAAGTGGGGTGGAGCATGGGTAGTCTTATGAAAGAGGCAAGAGAAGATTCTTCACCCGATATCCTATGCCAGAAAGTCTTTGAATATGTCTCAAAATAACTATGCTGTGACTAAATAGGAACTCCTTGTCATGGTTTTTGCATTTGAGAAACTTAGGTTCTACTTGCTTGGTCTGAGGTCTTAGTGCATACTAATAATTTTGCATTGAGGTATCTGATGGCAAAAAAAAGATGCATAACCGAGGTTTATTAGATAGGTGTTGTTGCAAGAGTTCGAGTTTGAGATAAAAGATAAAAAGCGGACAGAAAAACAGGTTGACGATCATTGTCCATATTAGAGAAATACGTGATGAATGAGTATGAGGATGGTGTCGAGATTAATAATGCATTTCCTGATCAATTAGAATTTGCTACTTCTCATCATTTTATCCCTTAGTTCGTTGATTTTTCTAATTACTTGGCAAGTGATTTGGTTCTATCGGATTTGTCTTTCTATCAGCAAAAAAAATTAATGTCTGATGTGAAAAAAATCTTTTGGGATAGCCTTACCTGTTATGTATTTTTGCTAGTGGGATTATTCGACGTTGTCTACCAGAGCTAAAAATGATTAGTATACTTGAGGCATGTCATTCATCGCGTATCGATGGTCACTATAGTGGTATTTGGACATCTCATAAAATACTGCAATAGGGTTATTACTAGACTAACATCTACTAAGATGCTCATGAATTCGCGAATTCTTGTGACCGGTGAAAAAGAGAAGAAGGAAATTCAAAGAAGCAAGAGCTCCCTATGAATCTGACATTGGTGATTGAGTTATTTGATTTTCGAACCCTTGATAAAAATATTATTGTTGTGGTTGACTACGTATCTAAATAGGTGACTAATTGTGCTTTCAAACAATGAAGGAAAGAGTGTCAATGCATTCTTAAAAAGAGTATCTTCTTTAGATTTCGTACATCTGGGGAAATTATCAGTGATTGAGGTTCCCACTTTTGTAAGAGGTTTTTGATTTCGTTGCCAAACAAATATGGGGGTTATCATAATTTATCTACTCCCTATCATCCATTGTCTACCGAGCAAAATGAGGTGCCCAACATAGAGATAAAGAAAATCTTAGCAAAGACTATGAATGTCAATATAAATGATTGGTCAATAAAACTTGATGATGCTCTACAGGCCTATCAAACTGCATCCAAGACACCCACAGGTTGTCCTTTTACTAGCTTGTATATGGGAAATCATGTCATTTGAATGTAGAGCTACAGAATAAAGAAATGTGGGCGCTTAAGAATTTTAATTAAGATTGGGGCATAGCATCGATTCAAATATTTATTTTCCTTTATGAGATTGATGACCTTTTTCAAAAATTATATGACAGTTCATCCCTATACAAGTACAAGATGAAGAAGTACCACGATTACAAGATAGAAAAGCGTAATTTTTCTTATGGGGATGTGGTACTTTCATTCAAATCAAGGTTGTGCTTGATTCCTGTCAAGCTTAAGTCCAAGTGAACTGGTCCATCCAGAGTCACTCAGGTATTTCCACATAGAGCGGTTGACATTGAGGAAATGGGAGGGACTAGGTTCAAAGTAAAGGAGCAGATGATAAAAGTCCACTTGGGGAAATCTGAGAGTGTGCAAGAACTCATTGAGGACTGCTATCTTCATGAAGTCTAATTAATCAAGATTTATGTTTTGTGCCGCGACGTAAATCAAACGATGCTTGGGAGGCAACCTAAGATGTACAATTTGGATAACTATAGGATTCTCTTTTTGATTTAGGAATTTTCTTCACACTTTTTTATTTTAGTAGCTATTTAAATATACATTTTATTTTATTATAAGTGTTCACTAGATAGAGATTAGGTTTCAAGCCTAGAATTTGTCCAGAAAATGTAAAATAAAAGTCCTAATGGTTGTTATGTGTGCAAGGATGAAACGGAAAAACTTGCAGGAAAAGGTTGAGCAGTTGTCTATGGGACCATCGATTGTCCGTTGGTCTATCCACAAACCATGGATGGCGTTCCTAGATGCCAAGTAATTTTTCTATGTTTTTCTAAGTGTCAACGTATACTATGGACTAGACCTACGGACCGTCAATGGATCTCATGGGTACAACCTAGGGTTTCTGCCTGACCCAATCTGGACCTCTTTTTAATAATAATAAAAACTTTCTTTTTAAAACATCCTCCACTTTCATATTTCCCTCCCAACTAATTTTTAACCTTTCCTATAATATTCCTCTCCCTCTAATTAACCCAAAAAATCATTTCTTCCTAATTTAACATTTTCCAACCCATCTCTAATATCTCCTGTTTTCTCTCCCAAAATCTTTTCCTTTTTCTTTTTTCTTCCACAATCAATTCCATACTCCGGGTTACATGTCGAAGGCTAGAAAAGGTTCAAAACCATTGCACTAACACATACCCATTTGATTACTTGTAAGGTATATGATGTCACCCTAACATTGAATTCGATGTTCATTGTTTAAATCATGAAATCATGAAGTTTAATGTTGACCTTGGATTCTTAATCTCCTAGTTGAATGTTCAATTGTTATTAGAAATACCCGTACAATGGTAGTATGTGACTGTGTTATGAATTAACACCAAATAAATTGGTGAACCAGTTTAAATTAGAAGTTTTGACTTAGGGTTCTTTAATGGTTTTGTGTAAATGTGAACAAAATTGACTTATCACAATCATAAGGATGATGAACTACAAATATATATGTCAAATGCATATGTAGGCCTACTTTGATTGTGTGTTTGTTGAAATATGGCTAGCACAGAACTTAACACGACTTCAACCCACGAACCGTAGGTCGAGGTATGTGGACCAATGAAACTCACAAAATTAATCAAGTGTAGAACAACAGTGTAGACTACGGTCCATCATTTGATTGAAAGAACGCTCTGCGCATCTGTGGTTCCACCGTCTAAGACATAAAATAGGAACTCTAACCTACGAATGGGACCTACATATTGTCGATCCATCGATGGACCATTTCAACCCACCATTTGTCAATAATTTAGTTATTATCGAGAAAATATTTTAATTTTTGTTTCGGTCTAATTCTTATTCTAAAATTATTCCATGAGTACTATTGATTTTTAGTACTAACAAAGTCCGCCAGAGGTACCATGGCTTGGAATAAAGCTCTGACCTACAAAGAAAGGGAGGACCAAATCACTCGCTCCTTCTTGATGTCTGATTCTTGAGGACAATGACAGCGAGTACGTTGCACCTACCAACAAGACCTCCCCAACTGCCCCTACACTACTAGGAACAAAGCCCAATAAGTTAGCTTCAATGAGGTCACTTTCCCCAAACTAAGAAGGGGGCCATATAGATCGGAGCAAAGACTAGCTTAGAGTCACAGTCTTGCTCAAGTTGTAGAGGCAGAACCACTTCTTCATATGATGCTGGTAGCATAAGTTGCAGCCTGACACCTACTAGAGTTGAGCCTACTTCCAAGAATGATGTGCCAAATAGGTGGTGTTTCCCTAGCCAGTATTAGATTTATGAGAATGACATGTTGTTGAATGAGTATCGTAGGATGGTCAAAATAGTGATTTAGTAGCGTAGGGTCCTAAATGGATTCCTCCAAACTAAACCAGCTATTGACAAACCCTTTTGGAGACACTTCTATGAGTGAATGGCACGGAGCCTTGGGAAATACAGCGAGGAGATAGCGAGAAATTTCTATTCCTCTTATACTGCCACCATTAGAAATTCCATCTCTAAATAGGATAAGCCCATAGCTTAGCCTTTACTTCATTCCACATTAGTTTAGGGTTACACAGTCATTTCATAGTCTACATCACCAAGGTCACGATTCATAGATTCATATATAGCCTAACCTATACTCTACCCATGAATACAGTAGAGTATGACTACATGATAGGCATCATTCAGAGCGGGTCATTTCAGAGGGATGTTGAGTAGAGAGAGACACTATTGAGGTGGAAGCATGTCACATTACCAAGGATGTAAAGAGAGTAGAATGGGTACGGACTCCTAGTATGGGCATTAAAAAGACAGCATTCAGCTTCGCTGTGAAGTTATTATCGTTGTTGGTTTGGTATAGATTATCCTCGACGCAAGCGAACAATATGGTTACCTGGGACTGGGCAATGATTCTAGCAACCATATTGGCAGGTTTGGAGATTGACTTTGCCCGCATCCTGATTGTGGAGATCCATAAGAGGCCCTTCAAGGCTACCACTACCTTGTCCTTCCAGTGCCTTATTTTTAACCTCTTCATGGATGCTTCTGTTCTTGTTTGGTATTACGATCGGTTTCTTGAGGAAACCAAGACAATGGACATCAGCCTCATTCAGAAAGATGCCTACTAAGTTACACCTCGGAGGGAGCTAAAGGTTGAAGTACCGCCTTTGGGTGATGATCTTGTTGTGGATGTGGAGAAGATGTAGGATGATTATACTACCATTCTAACCCCTACAGTGAATTCCCAGGCTCCACCATCTTCGTCTACTATTCAAGCACTATCTCCTCCCGAGCCACTCATTCTTTAGGGTACACTATAGTCCTTTGGCGTATGTCAAAAACTGGAGACTCACATGGCCTCTCTGCTACATTATATGAGATCATGCATAAAGCGGTCGATTGAGGATTCCAAGGCGAGGATGCAACAATTGATGCACCGGAAGATTAAGGTCATTCATAATTGCTTGGATGTTATCAACTTAAGAATTCTATATAGATCGGCGCCGACTATTGATTTGTCTACTTCCCGATGGAGTTGGACAGTCTTCGTGTTGATGGTGATACCTTCTAGAAACACTAGAGACTACACCAGAGGCTACCTTTACAGCAGAGGAGGATGAGGTGCTAATGACCGCCTTATTTGTCTATGTTATGCCACTACCAGATTCTTCCTATCCTACTAGAAAGTTCTACAACTCCTACAACTCTTCTGATGCTGAGGAGACTCGGAGATTGGAGAACAAGGAGTGCAAGAATATTTAGGAGGCTCAGAGGGCATCCATACTTGATGAGGATATGAGACAGGATCGGGTCTGCGAGATAGGTGTTGACACATCTTCAAGATTGAGTATTAATGAGGGTGTTACTTTTGCTGGTGAGGGCGCTACTAATTTAGTCCCTAGTGTTGATTCATGGGGCTTCGAGAAAATGGACCCACCCGCTTCTTGAGAGTTATTCAGCGCATTTCCGTCATGGTTTGCTTCACCGTATGCTTTATTTTTTATTTTTGTGTATTGAGACAAATTACACCTTATTATGTTGGGGTGGGGTAAATCTATCAAGAGTTATAGGTTGATGTTTTAGTAACTCAACACATAATCCTGCTTTAGAGTTTTCTTGCCTGTGATTTTCCCCAAATGATTGTTTTCTTCTATGTTGAACCATTTTGTTTAGGTATGTATGTGTAGAAGTAAGAAAAAAATAAAAGCATGATGGAATAAATAGCATAAAGTCGATATCCGTCCAAAAGTTTTCAAATGTTTTAGATCTATAGGTTTGATGAATCAAATTTGTTGGATCTCAATATGAAATGATAAGGAACGAATTGGACCTCATGACTTAAGCTAAAACATGAACTGGGTAATATAATAATCTGATAATGAAACAATGTGCCAAGTGTGTGAGAAAAGTTTTAACTTTGATTATGTGACAATCAAGAACTTTCCCCGTTGCTCTTGCTAAGATAATCTAGGGTAGAAGCTGGGAAATGATCATAGGCCTTTTTTTCTAATAAGTCCACTCAAGCCTAAAATGATCCAAGCCAAAGAAACAAATGTTCCCTTTAACCCGACTATTTGAGATTAATGTATTCCACTTCTTTCAATGCACCTCACTCACCTTCCCTGTGATTATTGTTTTGGCCCTGATCCCTCCTTTGACACATGCACCTTGGCTTAGGACAAAATCCTAAGTTGAGGGTGGCTAATTTAAAAGATAACTCAAATTCATATCTTCTGTGTGAAAAAAAAAGATTTCTTTTGAAGTGATAGCAGTAGTTGCATTGTAGGAGAATTGGTACTTTTGTGGTTGTGAAAAATATATGTTGTGGTGTCGATTAGCCAAGTTATGTCATGTTCTGATCTTCATGAATTAGATTGTTTAATCTAGATGAAAAGATTCGCATTAATGTAATTGAATTGATTTATAAAGCTATGTGATTTCTTGATGTTTGAATGTTTGCTTATACATAAGTGTCGTTTAGAGTGTTAATGTGTCGCTTGATATAAACAACAAGTTTAAGTTAAGGGTGTTGATATACCGTGATTTGACGGTATTTTCTATGCGTTTCACTTAGATTTTATGAGTGTGTAGGTCTATGTTGTATTAAAATTAATGTTTATGTATAATGTTTGCAGGAAATAGGGTTGGATGTGGTTGATAAAGACGTGAACTAGAAAGTGAAGAATTGGCCACTAACGGGGCCACCCACGAATGGTAGGTCAAATGGCGGGCAGTGGATGGTCATACGTAAGTCGTAGTATGATTATGAGTTCCAATAATCAGTCCACATGGTAAAAGGATGGATTGTAGACCAGTCTACAGACCGTGATGAGGAATTATAAGTGGAACATCCGGGAAGTCTGACAAGTGTGGAACCTGGAGCAAGCCCAAAGGTTTTAGGTCAACCCACGTTTCGTCCTACACATCTATCAAGGAGAGTCTCAAAGTTGAAGGTTCCCGTACGTGATGAATTTATCCAAGTGTTGAGCCACAAAAGAGACCCATGAATCGTGGGTCGACCCACACTCCGTGGGTTGAAACGTTGATTTAAACAGCATCTAGAGAGCTTATTTCCTTATTTTGTTTCCTATTGATTTAGGACTTGTTTACTATAAATAGGAGTTGTAAACCTTTCTTTTGGGGTTAGACATTATTGTAAGGTGTTGTTTTTGTTCTTCTGGGAACTAATTTGTAAAATCTTAGCAATTAACTTTACCGAATTCATTTTATTCAAGTTTAACTTTGAATTTCAATTGAAGTTTTCTATTTTTCATCAATTCTACTTGTAATTTCATGAATTCTTTTTCACCCAATAATGAATTGTATTCTTTCAAGCATGAGTAGATAAATCCACAACTAGGGTTATGGGAACCATGAACAATTAACAAAGTATTAATAATAATGAAGTAACTCTTGAATAGTGTTAATGCATGTACTATTAGTTATTTAACTTAAAAGTCATTTTAGCGGTGCGCACCCTTAGAACCCACCTCGTTCCTACTTTTTGAACAATTGAGGAACTGAATGAGAAAAGAATTATCAATAGATATTTAGTGTAATTATCTTTGACTTCTGTTTTGTCATTGATCCATTAACTCTAAAATAGGAATAAAAGAGATATTGTGCATTAACTTCAAACTAAATGTGGATATGATGGGTAGGTAGATACCCCTTTATGTTTCTCTATATATTTGTGAAATTGAGTCACTTTTTTTATCCCAGACTTTTATCTATAATGTCCTAACCACTAATACGTTTCTAATGCTCATCAACTCCTCCATAAGCCAACCTCCTCTTTGGATACATTATTTCCTCTCTGCTTTTAGCAGAAAACAACATTACTTTCTTTTATAAGCACATTTTTATTTTTTTCATTTAACTAGATACCATTATATATAGATCTAAAATGCAGGATGATGATTGGGATATAGGTGCGGTAGTAAGAAGCTGTAATATTTATAGATCTAATAATGGTGTAGCTCCTAAGTTAGACTTTGAGACTCATCTAAATGATCTTTTGAATTCTTTTGACGCACTTTTAGCTCCTAGCATGACCATTTTTAATGGCTTATCTGAAATTTTCTCTTTAGATTTCCCGAATGCTTACCCGGAAAAATACGATGATCAGGTCATGATGATAAACCAAAATGGTAGCCAACAGTTGTACTTAAATCAAATTCAACCATCTCATTTTATCGAACAAATAACTTTTCCTCCATTACCAACAACTGTAGCGTGTCAGCAATCAACAACTACAAAACCAAATGAATGGATTGATGTACAACAATTCGATGTAGGGGCTAAAAGTTATCTTAATTTAACTTTTTCCATGAAGACTCCTTTGATACAAACTAGAACAAGGTAATGACTCATTTTATTACATTTAATCTGTATATGTTCAAATTTTTAATTTTAGTAATTTGGATTTGAAATCAGGAAAAATCAGTCGATAAGTATTACCTATGAATTATTGCAAGAGGAACTCAGAAATGATATATGGACATGGCGTAAGTACGGTCAGAAGCATATCAAAGATTCACCATTTCCAAGGTTTGGTCTCTTTACTATTTTTTTCAAGTCATATAATGTCATGTTCCGTTCTAAATTTTCATAACAATAAGTCATAAAAGTATTAATGGTATATACACATGCAATATTTGACTAAACCTGATTATTATTATGTGCGTATGACATAACAGAAATTATTATAAGTGCAGCACATCAAAACTCTGCAAAGCAAAGAAAAAAATTGAGAAAAGCCCAATGGATGAGAAAATTTTCTTGGTGTCCTATTCCGATGAACATAACCATGATCCACCCACGAACCGTAATAATCTTGCTAGTTGCAATAGTAATTACAAATTCAAGCTTCCTAAAGGCATAAACACTGTGCCTAACACACCAACCTTAAGTGAATCAAACTTTTCATCCAAGTGAGTTAAGCGTTCAAGTGTTATTGCTTGTCCAATTATCACAACTATGCTTCCACTTGAAATATGGAGCAAAAATAAAATGATTATTGCGTCCGTGGAGGAAAAATGTGATGGTAAAGAAGAGGTGGACTTGAATGAAGGTACTCTCATAGATTTTGAATAACTACAAAGAGCTACTTCTTCCACCTAATAGTATGAAAAATGAAAAGAGGACTTAATATTTCTCCCCTCTCCACCAACTATTTATGTAGACATATATGTATTCTAGTCATGTTTCTACCAGTGATTTTATTGTGGGAATTTAAAAATTATAGCTTTGTAGTTTTCTATGCTTAACCATTTACATCATAGATAAATAGATATTTTTCAGTTTCGTTACTTTCTATTGTTCTTAAGGAATCTGGTCCTTGTTGTGAGTTGTGGTTCGTCTCCTCAAATATTTCTTTCTTTAAGAAACCTTGTTTGACTTAATTTTATATTAAATTATATATACTAGTAAATTATCGTTGTTCAATTTAAGAAGTTTTATGCACATGCAAAAACTTACTTTGTAGTCTTTTTCAAACTTACTTTTCGTTTTACGACATTTTTCATAACTGAAGATATTTGGTAAAATGAAAATAAAATAATTAACCCCCTATATATATATATATATATATAACTAAGTGTTTTGACGCAATGCATGTTCCAAGAAGAATAAAGAGAAGGAGGAGGAGGAAAATGTTTTACAAATTGTAGTTTAAAATTGTGAGGAAACCCCTTTTTTTATTGCCAAAAAAGGGTAGTGTACGGAAAGAAGCTTATTGTGTCTTATCATAAAAAAATTGAAACCCTTTAGAAAAGCCACAGTCATTCAAAAAGATTAGAACTCATTGAAAATTCATAACTCCTTGAAAGAGTTACAGCCCTTCGTAAAAGTCACAACTCTTAAGAAAAGTTGCAACCCTATAGAAAAGTCGCTATCCTCCGAAAAGGTCACAACTAATCGGAAAAGTCATAACTCTTTGAAAATGTCATAGCAAAAGGTGTATACTTTTAATATAGTGTAATATAAATAAATAAATAAATATAGTACAATATAAAATATAAAAGATATACTAAATTTGATATTTTAAGTTGGGGGTATTATAATAACTTAATATTTAAGTTAGGTAGTTCATTATTTAGGGTAATATAAATATAAATATAGATTTGTCAAATTTTTAACCGATATACAATTTTAAAAAATAAAGAATACTTTTAATTTAACGATATGTAGAATAAATAAAAATTTATTTTAATTATGTGTCCTTAAAGATGAACCCCCACCCGTCAAGAAAAAAATAACATTCTATATTAAACTAAATAAAAATAAATGTATAACAAATAAGTTTGAAACGGATGAGTGTTTATTAAATTTAGTTTGGTTTCTTCAAACAATTTGTTGATCAAATTATATTTCTATAGCGGTTTAAAATTTTAATAGCTTAAGCACCAACTTGTTTGTGCAACAGTAAATAATTGAACTTCTTGTAAAAGAAGTTATTGCCGAAGTATATTTATGGCTATGAAAATGAGTAGATATTAACTATCTAGTAAATCTTCTCATTTAATGTTGACTTATTTCATTCTCTTTGTTGCATCATTTTTATTGATTTGTGTAATTTACAAACAAAAAATATTGTAATTGTATAATTGAACAACTCTCACAATCTTCCTTGTTTTAAGAAGAAGAATAGAAAACTCACAAAATTCATGGTTTCAAAGTGTGTCAAAAAAACTCCTCTATCTATAGACAACAAAGGATAGTATAAAAATATGTTTATTATGCCGTATCAAATAAGTCACATAAAATATAATCTAGAACAAACAAATAAATAAATATAATCTAGAATATAGCATATATTGGGTGTTTAAATTTAAGGGTATCATGATAATTTAACATTAAAGTTGGAAGTTCATGCTTTTAAGGTAGTATTAGTTTTGACTAGGGGCGGACCTGCAGTCATAACTACGGGTGCACGTACACCCATTAACTTTAGAAATTATGTATATATATACATCTTGAGATAGACATATATTTTATTAAGCACCCAAAGATACCAAAGTCAGTTGGGTTAGCTGGTTTAGGTGCTAAACTTCCTTGAGGAGGGACTAGGTTTGAATCCCCATCGGTTCATTTCTTGTTTTTTTTTCAATTTTAGCTATAAAGTTTTAAAATATCAAATAAAATAAAAGGATGGGCAGTTTTGAACTTGCGACCTCAAGGTGCAAAGTGAAATTTAAAACCACCACTTCACCTAAGACAATTTATCTATTAGTGTCATCTATATTGGGTACATACTTTAACTAAGCGCATTATTGGTGGTGGTAAAACCGTCATCTTCAAATTCTGGGTTCGCCTCTAGTTTTGACACATCTGCTTTACATGTGAATATCACACCATCTACCACACTAGTTTTAAAAATAATGTGAATATTGTTAAATTAAAAAATTAAATAAACAATAATAGCATAAATAATAAAGTATAAGTTCCTATTAACAGTGATTGTTATTTTTTATGATTATTACTGAAAGTTAGTCAATCATTAAATCTCTTAGTTACATCTTTAAATTGTAACTTCCCAAAAAAAATTAAGTACAGACTCTTTTCTTTATTTTTGAATAGGATTGTACCGAGTGGTTATTAATTTTTCATAGGTGTTATGATAAATTCTTGAGTGTGGGAATGATGTTTAAGGTCACTAGAATCCACTAACACAAAGTTAAGTTGAAAGTTTTATAATTGATTGACTTTCAATATGAGATTTTACTTTGGTCAAATGCAACAATCATAAATCTTAGCACATAAAGGATCATGTGGCATATGACCTATCAAATGAAAGATATTTTAGTCCTCTTTTCAAAGTCACCAAGGTTGCTTCATTCGAGCTGGGATTTAAAACATATGTATGTTTGAGTGGAGCCTTCTTTTTAAGGAACCTAAATCATTTTTAGATGGGTCGTTTGTTTTTTTTCCCATCCCTCCTAATCTAAGTCACATTTTTCTTCATCCAATTAAAGGTGGCAGAATTAAAGGTTTTCTCACACTCTTTAATACTTAAAGGAATTACAGTAAGGTTTCAAGAGGATTAAAAGCTTGGATTCAGGCATTGTTCAAGTTTCCATTGATTTCACCAAAAACTTTTGTTCTCTCCACGTATGTAAGGATTTTCACAGTGTTAGACTTTTTCATCCAAAATCTCTATATATAAATTTATTCAAGAAAGTGTTATATCTAAAGGATTGATTCGTAGTTCTTGATATTGACTTCAATTGTTTAACAATGAAGGATTTGATTCTTTTTTTTTTATGAATCTTTGGTACAATTATGTTTCCAAAAGAATTCTATGAAAGTTGTAATGTATTCTTATTGGGTTTGAGCTCAAGAAGAGTTTAGGAGATATGTTTCCCAATTCTAAACAAGTTGGGTCCTAAATTTATCTTCAAAATTCATTGGGTTGATCGGGAAGGGGTATAGGATGGAGTTCCATGAAGGAGCTAGAGCTAGCTCCCATAAATTAGGGGCCTGCCTCCCTACGCCATAGGGAGACCAAACTTGGGGCTGAAGTTTTATGTTTGGCACCCGCGTGCAGTGCATCAGGGGTCTCCTTGACGATAATTTTTGTGTTTCATTGGTTAGGTTTCCCTTATATGTAATTTCTCATATAGGATCCATTTAGTTTTGAATATTCATGCATGTTCTAATCACATGTCTTAATGATCACTCAAAACTAAAGTGAGTTTAAGAGAAAAGACAAAATGATTTTATTTAGTTGATTTTGAGTACGTAAGCTCTTGATTATTTTAAAAGAATTATCTTCCTATTTATTGAAGTGTTATATATTATGCATTAACATTCTTGAGTTGATTCATACATATCAATATTTTAGTATGAACCTATCAATTTTGTATTGTTGAGACGAGTAGTATCGTTGAGTTCTGACTTCTTGAGTTCTAAGTATCAAGTTTTATATATTGTTTTTGATATTCTTGGGATAATTTATTCATGTCTATTTTTCTGCATTAACCCTGTTATAAATTATGACTTTTGAAAATCTTTAAAAGTCAACATTTGTGTTTATACGGAGTTTGAGAAAATGTATAAGAGAACTATGTAGTTCCAATATATTTCATTTTTACATTGAAAAGAGAACTATTATTCATGATTTTTATAACAGTCAAGTATGTCATCAATGTATAGGAAGTTTGCCATCTAGATATCCCATCTATGTAATTTCCTGAGTCACCAATGATTAGATCACAATAAATATATGTTTTAAACTCATTTTTTAGAAATTAAAGCAGAGTTGACATTATGCCTCGAGCCTACACTCTGGGCAGCACTGGCACTCAAGAACCATTATTGGCCCAAACGAACCCTTGGTCTGGCTTTCTTACTTAGAGGAACACTTAAATAGAAGAAATATAACACATGCAATAATTGAAAAAATAATAGCTTAGCAAAAAGGAAACTCGGATCTATAAAAGTATACAGCTGAAATTAATCAAACTAAAGAACTATAATTATCTGTTTGTGAAGCCTTTAAAATTAAAGGAATGTTGGGACAAGACCCTTGATCATCCTAACTACTAAACCTTATAAAGTAATGTAAAAAGAATCCCTTCTAAAGGCAATAAGGTTCACCAACTAACTGTGAGTGCTTAAACCTGATCAATGAGGCGCTAGATGTTGATCCTAGTTACATGTGTCTACATCATAAGACGATGTAGGGAAACTGGCATCAATACATTATATGTACGAGTACGCGAGTTGGAATGTTAAGCATAGCATAGTCTTGAAAAGAGTTTCAAAGAAACACTTATCTTTGTTTAACTCAACTCTATATAAAGCAATAAACACATACAATATGTAGAAAGCTTTTGAAACTGTAAAAAGCAACTTAATTTGTTAAAGAAAATGTGATAACAAACTGTACTTTACTCATATAATAAATTAATATAGTTTTTGTTGGAGATTCTCTAACTGACAACCACCACTATAAGCCTAAGTGGTGATACAACATCTTGACATACTACTAGAACTATCGTATACTTTGCCGTCATGTAGAATGTCTTAATAATTATATTTACTAGTATATGCTTTAAAGCACTTAGGATTCATCTAAAAAGTATGATCCTTTACTATCCATGATTGCTACTTGTTATATGGAGACTTGATTTATCTGCACTCACATCTCCATATCGGTGCTCAACACTACTCCCAAAATATATTTCGATTATTTTTTTTAAAAGAAAACTTCTTTCTTTGATTTGAGATAATAACTTAAAACATAGCTTAAAATCTCTGTTGAAAATTGATATTTCCATTTATTGTCCAAACGTGAAAACATTTTAAACTCTTTGAGAACACGTAGTCCCTATATACTTCTATGAATAAGTGAACTTCAATATTTACTCTTTTAACGACCCCAAAATAAAGTAGGACTAATTAGAGCCTCACGTGAGTTTTATGGGTTAATAACTTGTTAATAAGGTAAGAAACAACCTTAAATAGTTGGATTGAATATATTAGGAGTTAAAAATAAGTGGAGGTGACCCAGTATGTTATTAATCGTGTTTAGGGTAAAAATTTCCGAGTACGACTCCCCAAGGATCAACACAAGGGTCCTTGAGGAGGACCCAAGCTTTGACCAAAATGTTTCCAAGGCAGCGTCCACGCAAAAGGTTCAGGGATCTAGTCTGTGTCATGGACCTACTCCACCAAGGACTAAAAGTTGGTCTGTAACCTAAAACTCCCTGTCTCAAAAATTATTTTCAGGGAACAACTCCACGACGCAGACTTGTTTCGCAATGAAAATTCCAAAAAATGAAGTAATGTTAGACTAAATTAAAAGTTCAACTAGTGTATGGATTTTTGGGTACTATGGGGATTTTTTATAAAAGGTTTGTGAGATACTTTTGCCCCCACCTTACCAATCAAAAACAAAACGTCCAAATTGAAATTTAAAAGCTCTCCCTTTTCTCTAAATTCTCCCTCTACACAAATCCTCCAGTGAAGAACCTTCAACCTCCAAAAGAAGAAGTTCAGTTCTCCAAGTTTTCAATCCAAATTTTGTTGATAGGTCTTCAATAACGTATGGTGACTCTTGATTCCTATATAACCTTTCATTCAATGCGTTCTATCAAAGATTTTCAAAAGTGATTCGAAGACAAATATTCCAAATTTTTAACCTAAACATGGGTTCTGAGTCAAACGATTTGCTAAGTCATTCTAATGGTGAATTAATGTTGAATGAAGGTTTTTAAGATGATTTTCAGTTGAAATATTTGAAGAACTCATGACCCTCCTAATTATTGAAATTGTCCTATAATATTGCACTTTGTGAATATGATTTTATGCTAATAAATTGTACTTAAATTGATTTATATTGGTAGATTTTATTGTTAATTATATCTATTGATTATGAATTGTTGAGGATTGGTTCATGGTTATCATGTCTTGGAGAATCGGTAAGTTAACCTAACTTCTAGTATGTAGTGTTAGAATTGATGATATATGATTTGATCCACTTATAGTGGAGGTGTTTACTCCTTGTCTATATATATGAATGTGTGATCTTATACATGTTAGGAGTTATCTATTTAAATGTTGAATGTGTTTTTGTCTCTTATGATGAAGTGTGGGTGTGTGGTCTAGAATCTTTAAATGATTTATATGTGAACTTTTCATGACTTCGGGAATTGTACATGTGTTGTGATCTTTTGAAGGGAAGTTCCCTCAATAATGATGTTGTTGCTATCTTGTCACTATGAGGAACAATATGTAGACACACACCTTATGCATAATTATGTATATGATATGTTTATGGTGTTAATTGAAAGGTCAATTCTCATATGCACCTCTGTATCATATTATGCATGAAAAGTACCTCACTAGTAAAGTATGTACACACATATGAAAGTATGAATGAAGAAGGTTAATGATAATCTAGTAAAAGAGAGTCTCTTGAAATGTTTCCTCAATTGTACTCCAAACTAGACTATGTTATGAATGCATGATTATGTGAAAATACATTCTCATATGATGTTGGGTTTTGATGATAGGACATCTCATCATATAACCTATGAGCTATGCATATGATATATGAGGGATAAAACCCCTAAGGCCTATCTTTATAGTCTAATGTTAAATAAAGGCTTAAAAATGTTTTAAAAGGGGAGTTTGAGCTTAGCACCGAGTAAACATGAAAATTAGAGTGGGTGTCTCACATCTAGAAAGCCCAATTTCCCACAAGAGAACCCTCACGTTTAGCATGTTCGGGTTCCCAACATACATGTTGTCTCATAAGATAGAAAACTTTACATTTAGAAAGTCCTTGTTTCTAGTATAAATCTCCTTATTCCATAACTGCGTGCCCCCGTAGGTCCTAGCTAAGTGGATCCACTTAGATAGATATTATGTATGTAGGCCCTACCTTGGACAGAGTGTTGTAATCAACTAGAAAACATAGGTATGTTGCTAAGGAACTAGTATGGAATGTGGGGAAGAAATGGGAAGAACTTACATCCCTAGTGCTCTGAAAGGTGTGGGGTGCCAGCCCTTGAAATTCAGAGATTTACTGGGGGCGCTCTGTCTGGCGCGGTGGCCCACTGTTCAACTTTCAGAGGTTGCTTTGGGGGGCGCTCACCCTCTTCCCCAGATTTTTGACGAACTTCACCTTCGTTTTTCAACTCTAAACCCTTTAATTTTACTTGGTTATTTTTCCAAACACTTAGAACTGACTCATTCATCAATAATAGAAGGAATTAACTCAAATTCATACTAATTTACATAATCAAACTCAAGAATTTCAACAACAAGAATTCAAACGAATTTACATCAAGAACTCATAGGATTTACTTTCAAATCAAATTAAGTTCGCTGAATTGAATCATGATTGGTGTGTGGGTGAACCAATCCAACGTTATGTGATCTCACATACCTCGTAGATATTAACCCTTGACGAAATCCACAAGTGATTCTAGACGAATTCGACGATTCTTGCTCTTTTTTCCTCTTTTCTCTTCTTTTATCTTCTTTCAAAACAATAAATCTTTTTACAAAAGCGTAAGCTAAACAACTTCGGTTTAGACCCTTATATAATTACCAAAATAAATTAAAATAATATGGTAAGGAAAAGATCAAACTACCCTTCCAAAATCCATATTGGGCTTTGCTTATTCACACATCCCAACTTCCAAGGGTCACAAACATGACGGCGTTGGGAAGATTATTCAAAGATATTCCCTACAATATCTGGAAATACACCTAAATCATCCTTTTCTACAATTTATGGTCATTTGAAGTTGACTAAAACTCAACTTAACATACTTAACAAATTTTGAGATTTATGTACATTCTTTCCAAAAATGACTATTTCAAATCCTAAACATCTTCCTAGTTATTTCTACTTGTGGGATGTTACATTTGAGTAGAGTTTAAAGAAGTTTTTAGAATACTTTAAGGGAACTAATTGATTCCCAAATGTATTACTTTTACATTGAGAAAGAGGAACTTTGATTTCTAAAAGAGTTTATGATTTCAGAGATATTTCAGAGAAATTACCTCTTTTAAAAGGTTATTTTGAGTAATTACCTTAAAATAGAGAAAGAGCATGTTTAATACATTTGAGGATGAGCATATAATTTGAAAGTAGTATTGAACATCGAAACGAGAATGAGTTCAAAAAACTCAAAATCTTCATTAACCATGTATACAAACATGGGTAACCAATTAGACTTTTAGATGAATCCATATTGCCTTTGGTCAGAGCTTAGTGGATCCACTAAGTTGAGGTGTTCTATACCTCATCAAGGTATAAGCCAATTTTGACAATGTGAGCGAGATGTTGTATCATCACGTAACCCATAGTGATGATTTCCATGTAGAGAATCTCCCAAATGGATTTAAATGTGTACTTTTATAATATTACTTAATATGTTGTGTTAAGAGATGAGTAAGTAATTTTTGTAAAATTTTAATAATGTAAATTCTTTCATTTTCTACATTCAATTGAGTATATACTTATATCTACTATAGTCCTTTCATTCAGTTATTAGTTATTCAGCTATATTAAATACTCGTACATTCAATGTTCTGATGTCATTCGTCTTGCATCTTTTAATTATGTAGATACAAGTTCTAAGGATCCTCAACAAGAGTGTGTTTGGATCACTTCATCTGCTCATCAACTTTTGAGTAAGACCTCCTTGCTTTTGGAGGACTCCAGTTTTATGGGTTGTTAGTAGTAGTTCCTTTAAGGAGCCGTGGGTCTTGTCTTGATACTCATCTTTGTATAGTAAAGGCTTCGTAGATAGAAACTTTTGGAGAGTATTTCAATTACACTTGTTTTATTTAAAGATTATGTTCCAAAGCCGAGTATATTTAACGAAGTTTTGATATTCAGTGAACTTTTTTTAAATGTTTCTTTCAATTGATGGTTATATGTGCTTGAGTTAATCTTCTGCTTGTATTTATTCAAGATGAGAGTTCGTGTTGGGATCAGCATGATTCTCGAGTGACGTCCACGTCCAGAGTGTACGCTCTGGTGGTGACATAAATATATTTTCTACTCCCTTCACTATAGTACATAACATCGTAATTATTATATTTTTGGAGTTCTTACTTTTAAGATCAATATAATATAAAAATATTTATATAAAATATAGAAGATAGAATAAATTGGATATTTCTAATTACAGTATTAGATTAATTTAACATTCATGCTAGAGAGTGTTTAAATTTCATTCAACTTTGAAATAGGTAACGTTTATAAATCAAACTTGATATTTTAAAAAGAGAATAGAAAACATAAAACATAGTTTAAAAATGTGACGAACCATCAATTTATAGTTTTAAAAAAAGTGTGTTATTAGCATAAACATATTATTTCTTATCATATGAGTCACAATCTTCAAAAATGTCACAACTCTTTGAAAAAGTTGTAATCATTCAATGAGTGATAGTGTCTTCTTTCATATATATAATATACTATAAACATAAAAAATCTATTAAATTGCACGTTTAATGAAGAAGAAGACTTTAAAAAATGTAGTTTAAAAACTCGAAGAAGCCCCTCTTTTTATTGCTAAAAGGGTAGTGTATAAAAAAACAGTCACAAGCCTTTAAAAAAGTCACAACTCATCAGGAAGTCATTAAAAAGTTGCAACACTTCGAAAATGTCTCAATGCTTCGGAAAAGTCGCAACCCAATGGAAAAGTCACTCCCCTCTGTTTCCAATTTTTTTGGTTGTACTTTTGTTTTTATACCTTTTTATATAATATATTTTTTCTTGGGGATGGGGTGCATCTTTAAGACCACAAAGTTATAAGAAATTTTAATTTTAGTATATAGAATATATCCTATATCTAGTTTGGGCTCTTCAAACAAGTTGAAGATTGTGGAACGAAAAATCATTGAACTTCTTGTCATGTAAAAGTTGTTGCAAAAGTATATTTATGGCTATGAAAATAATTAAATATTAGTTACACAAAAAGGGCCAAAAATACTCCTGAACTATAGAAAATGTCTGAAAATATCCTAAATCCATCTTTTGGTCTAAAATTACCTTTTTACTCATCTTTTTGGTCTAAAAATACCCTTTCATCCACCTTTTTTGCTCACTTATACCCATGCAACTAACAACCCTCTTTTTTTTCAAAAATACTTATTATGTGTCATTTTTTTCATTGAATGAATAAAAACTCACCTCTATTAATTTTTTTTCCTTAATTTATCCAAATAAAAACAATATATCTTTTCAAGATTCAAAAAATATATTTTTTAAAATCTAGTAATTTCTATTTTCTATAGCTTTAGATAATTTAAAATATTTTAAAATATTAGTCATGCCACAATTACAAGGACATATCATACTATCATAAATCCGTTACAAAGCCTATATTTTTTTTAAAAAAATAAAAAAAATCATTTAATTTTTTTTACTAATGATATCTGTAACAACTGACTTAAAGAGGAAGAAAATATAGACGTTGTAGGTCGTATCCCTAGGAAAACTAACAGGAAAAGAGAGAAAAAATTATAATATATTATGGATGGGATAATATTAGTATGATCATAATATAATTAATTTGTTTATGATATATTAATTATTTATATCGCATTTAAAATTTTAATGTAATTGATTAAATCTTAGCTGATAATTTATCCTTATGCCATGTAACTTCAATCCAAGTAATAACTAGGAAAAATAGAGAAAAAAATTGAGAGGAGTTGGATAAAAAAAAAGCTACAACAAATATAAGAAATAACTAGATTTTCTTCTAAAAAAATAATAAAATAATTGAGGTCTTGAAGAAGTATATTCTTTTCTGCTTGGATAAATTATGAGGGGAAATTTAGTTGAGATGAAGATTTTATGCCATTCAATGATGAGAATCACAGAATAATATTATTTTTTTAAAAAAGAACATAGGATTTTTAGTTCAAAGGGTATAAGTTACCTGAAAGATGAATGGAAGGGTATTTTTATAAATATAAAAAGAAGTAAATGTTATATTTAGACCTAAAGATGAATGGAGTATATTTTTAGTCTTGTTTTTATAGTTGAAGAATATTTTTGACCTTTTTCCGTATTATAAGTAGTTATAGGTTTTTATCAAATATTAATTGACAGCTTCAGTAGTAATTTAAAAAAGGCTTATAATCAGTATAGAAACTTATAGTTTATCATTCTATCTATATATAGTCGGAGTAGAAAAAGTGTAACACCACAAACATAGTTTTTGTAATTAATTAAAATTAAAGATGTCTAATTAGTTTGAATAACAATCTACTATTTTATTTTTAAAAAAGATTTTAAATTTATTACATTTAAATGACATAAAATCTTAAAACAATTTAACAAATTGACTTAATGCAAATGTGATATAACCAATTTAAAATTGTAAAAATTTATATAAGATAATAATTAGAATTTGAATTTGTTGTAATATAGAGAGACTAATCAATTTATAAAGAATGAAAGGATAGAATAGTCTTTTACATAATGGTAGTTATAAAAAACTTATTCCTTTGTTAGTTAGATAAGTTTGTTATTAGTTAGTTAGTGGGATAAAGAGCTATATATATAGCTCATTTATTGTACATGTTAATACACAATTTTTTTCCAGAAAATAATACTACACATTCTTCTTAATCTTCTTCTTAGATGGTTTTCTTCTTCTTCTTCGTATGAATTTTCTCTTCATTAACGAACATGGTATCAGAGCTACTGCTTCTCAGTGAACATTGATGAAGCTGGAGAATCCATAGAGTCAAAGAATCGTTGTTAATTTATAAGATTCACAGGCGTTTGTTGCTGAAAAATCCATAGAATCAAAGAATCAGCTACTGATTCATAGATTCACAGGAGTTTTGTTGAAAAGGTTTTGAGTTTCAATAATTGTTTCAAGTCAAATTCAAGTCCAGAGTTGATAGTTGTATTTCAGATGGCAGTTGAGGGTTAGAATGCAGATATAACTCAAAGCAGATCACATGTTAGTTCTGGGAAGAGTAAAGGTATCGATTATAATCATCCGTTGTTTCTTAATCCTACTGATGTTAGTCGCATGAGCATTATCTCATTTCAATTAAATGGTGTTGAGAATTATACTTTATGGAGTCGATCTATTAAGATAGCTCTACTAGGAAGAAATAAAATAGGCTTAATTGATGGAACTTCTAGAAAGGAACTATTTGGTAAAGAAATGTGGGGGCAATGGGAGAGACTGAAAGCTATTGTTCTATCTTGGTTAATGAATGTTGTATCCAAGAGTTTACTAAGTGATATTGCATTTTCTTCTAGTGCCTTTGATGTTTGGACTGATTTAAAGGAAAGGTTTGATAGAGTAGATGGCTCTAGAACCTATAGTTTGCACAAAGATATTGCTACATTGCAACCGGGTTCAGTTTCTACTTCCATGTATTACAAGACTGAAAAGTTTGTGGGATGAGTTTGAGGTCTTGGTGCCATCCCCTTGTTGTAATTGTGAAATATCCAAAGGTTTTGTTGCTCATATGAATAGGCAGAAGTTGTATCAATTTCTAATGGGATTAAATGAATCCTATCATCAAGCAAGGAGTCAAATGTTGATGATGGATCCACTACCATCAATCAACTATGCCTATGCTAGGATAGTTGGTGATGAGAATCAAAAGGTTGTAGTTAATGGTGTTAATGATATTTTTGCTGCATTGGAATCATTAGTTGCTTTATATTCTAAGGCAAGTAGTAGTTCAAGTGTAAGTCAGAAAATTAAAAGGAACACTCTGTTGATATGTGACTTTTGCAAGTGTAAGGGTCATAACAAAAAGTTCTGCTACAAGATTGTAGGTTATCCTCGTGATTTTAAATCCAAAAGGAAGGTTCAAGGAACTTCTCCTGCATAAGGTACTACTGGAAACATCAACTATAATTACACACCATTAACACATGCAAATCTTACCTATGGAATGAACAACAATGTTCCTCCAGCAGGATGGGGAAATATATCTGAGCAGTATCAATCTCTATCATAAACTTCAAGTGTTAATAGAATAGTGAGTTCTGCAGAGAAAGAGGTTCAACAGTTTCTTCAAGGATGTACATTTAAAAAGGATCAATATGATCACATTTTAAAAATGGTTCAACAGAAGTTTGAGCCTGCTGTGTGTAACACTGCAAACACTACAGGGAAAACATCTTTTGTTTCTGAACACAGTAACATATGGATTATAGATACTAGTGCAACAAACCATATGGTGTCCAGTTTGAATATCTTGAATAAAAATATTGTGCATGAACTTGAAGTCTCTAAGCCTTTATATCTACCTAATGGTACTACTACTCAGGTGTCTCACATTGGTTCTTGTATTTTGTCACCAAAGAGTATTATATCAAATCTGCTTCACATACCTAAGTTCAAGTATAACTTGTTATGAGTTAGTCAAATTACTAAGGAACTAGGTTGTTTTGTTACCTTCTTTCCTCATTTTTGTGTCTTCCAGGAACTCTACAATGGGAAGGTGAAAGAAGTTGGTAAGGAGGAAGGAGGATTGTACTTACTAATAAAGCATTTAACCACTCAGTGTACTGGTCAAGAAAAAGAAGTTGAGACTGCATTTGTTGCTCATGATGTCAAAGAAGCAGACATGGTGTTATGGCATAAAAGATTGGGTCATGTATCATCAACAGTATTGTCTAGAATGTTTTAAGTGAATAAGAAAAGTGTTTGTAGCATTTCGAAGTGTCTTGTATGTACATATGCTAAACAAACAAGGAATGTGTTTCCTAAAAGTAGCATTAAAAGTACTGCTTGTTTTGAGCTACTTCATGTTGATCTTTGGGGTCCTTATAGCACAACTACTATTGATGGCAAGAAATACTTTCTTAAAATCATGGATGATTTTTCAAGGGTAACTTGGTTGTTTTTACTCTCACATGTCTGTTGTGTGTAGTTCTATTCAAACATTTCTGCAATTTGTTCAAACTCAGTTTGGAAAAAGAGTTAAAGTGTTGAGGACTGATAATGGTACTGAGTTTGTGAACTCAGGTTGTCACAAGTTATTTCCAGAGATGGGATTTTTACATCAAAGATAATGTCCATATACTCCTCAGCAAAATGGAGTTGTTGAGAGGAAGCATAGACACTTACTTGAAGATACCAGAGCTTTAAGACTTCAAGCTCACATTCCTATTAGATATTGGGGTCATTGCTTGTTAGCTGCTGCATATATCATTAATAGATTACCATTCAGTGTACTAAAGTTTGATACTCCTTATGAAAGGTTGTATGGTGTTAAACCATCAGTGTCTCATGTAAAAACTCTAGGATATTTATGTTTTGCTAAACTGCTTACAGAACATGATAATTTGATGGCTAGATCAAGACTAACAGTACCTGCAAAAGGGATATATACTTCTTGATCTCATTGATAAATCATTTTTCACAAGTAGGGATGTGGTGTTTAGAGAAGACTTATTACCTTTTGCAAAGATGGATCATTTAATACAGGAAAGAGTGTTTATGGATCCTATGCAAGTATCAAATATGCTAAGTGATGATTTACAGCATACAAGTCCTCTGATTTCCAGGTGTTCTCCTACTAGTGCGTCTCATGAGACTCCTACTGTGTCTTCTTTTAATGAGATAGATCATTCAGAGTCTCCAACTGTTGATAATGAGGTGAGTCAAGAGTCTGCAACTCTGACTAATCTTAGGAGGTATATCAAACAGAAGCTTAAACCAACTTGGATGAAAGACTTTGTATCTCTGACTCTTAACAAAGATGTTCTGTATTCTTTAGGAAATTAAATGAGCTATGCTCATCTTTCACCTACATATAAAAGTTATATTGCAGCTACTTCTGTTATTAAGGAACCTGATTCCTATCTAGAAGCAATTCATGATGAGAGATGGATAGAAGCCATGCAGAATGAAATTCAAGCACTAGAAAGTGATAATACTTAAGAGCTAACTGATTTGCCTAAAGGGAAAAAGGCTATTGGGTGTAGATGGATTTATAAAGTTAAATACAACTCATCAGGTGAGATAGAGAGATTCAAAGCAAGGCTAGTGGCCAAAGGTTATTCTCAACAAGAAGGAATAGATTACAAGGAGACATTCTCACCTAGCACGAGTCTTTGCCTGTTCAAGTAAAGACTTTAAAATCCTCGAAGGTATAAATTTTCTTTTCTTTAATAATGTCTAATCTTTCTAAACTTTAATTTCTTGCTTTAGACATATCGGGAAAATGCTATCTATCATGGGCACTCGATGCAGAAATTCATCTTGATGCGATGGGTCTAGCAGACACCATCCAAGAAAATAATCAAGCATCAAATCAAAATCGTGCTAAGGCAATGATATTTCTCGGTCATCACATTGATGAGGGTTTGAAAATGGAATATCTCACTGTTAAGGATCCTCTGGTGTTGTAGAACAATTTAAAAGATAGATATGACCGCGTGAAGTTGGTCGTCCTTCCACAAGCACATTATGACTTGATCCACTTGAGACTTCCAGATTTTAAATCTATCAGTGAGTATAAGTTTTCCATGTTTAAAATTATCTCACAACTAAAATTATGTGGAGAAAATATCACTGACCATGATATGCTGGAAAAAATATTTTCCACTTTCCCTGCCCCGAGTATGCTTCTGCAGCAGCAATACCGAGAAATGTGATTTAAAAAGTATTCCGAATTAATTTCACATCTCCTTGTTGCTGAACAACATAATGACTTACTGACGAAAAACCATGAAAGGCGACCTACTGGTTCTATGCTATTTCTTGAAGTAAATATGACAAATTATCACTAATCTAGGCGTGAAAAAGGTCATGACCCCAGTCGTAGTCGTGGTCATGGTCGAGGAAGAAATTTTAATCATGGTGATCGTCTTGCGCTTAATAATAACCTTCAACACCAGTAGCGTAAAAAGAAAAATGAAAAACATGACGTAGTGCAGAAGAAAAATTCAGACAACAAATGTTATCGATGTGGAGGAAAAGGACATTGTTCACGTACCCGTCTTACGCCAAGACACCTGGTTGAGTTATATCAAGGTTCCCTGAAGGAGGTGAAAAATAACGCAGAAGCCAACTTTATAACGGAAGATACTTTTTGAACCTATGCATCTAGATGTAGAGGATTTCTTTGAAAATCCTGAAGGAAAGATAGATCGCATGATAGGTGATGGTTCTGTGATAATGAAAATATATTTCATTTTTGTCGTTTATATGAACTAGTATGAATATGTTTTTTTAGACTTTTAAATAACTAAAAGGTTGTGCAATGTTTTTGTTTAGTAATAATATTATAATATTTATTTCTTTTATATCTTTTATCTTGAAGAGTATATGGATACCTCAATGATCAATCATGAAGATATTTGTGCAATTGATAGTGGAACAATGCACACCATATTCATAGATGAGAAATACTTCTACTACTTGCTTAGAAGAAAAGCAAATGTTACTACAATTTCTGGTAATTCAAACATAATAGAGGCTCCGGAAGAACTACTATATCTCTTCCTAAGGGGACAAAACTTGTCATAGAAGATGTTTTGTTCTCTTCTAAATCCCCAAGAAACGTGTTAAGTTTGTAAAGATATTCGTTGAAATGGATATCATGTTGAGACAATAAATGAAATGAATGTTGAATACCTTGGTATTACCAAGATTGTCTTTGACCAGAAATATGTGTTGGAGAAATTATCAACTCTATCTTCTGGCCTGTATTATGCAAAAATAAGTACGATTGAAGTACACTCTATCGTAAACCAGAAGTTTACTGACTTAAAGACTTTTGTGTTTTTGCATGAAAGAATAGGTCATCCTTGATAAATAATGATGAGATGAATCATCGAAAACTCAAATGGACATCCATTAAAGAACCTAAGATTCTTACAAATGATGAGTTTTCATGTGCTGCTTGTGGCCAAGGAAAATTGATTACTAGGCCATCACCAATGAAGGTTAACATTGAATCCCCTCAATTTTTAGAACAAATACAAGGGGATATTTGTGGACCTATTCACCCATCTAGTGGGTCGTTTACATATTTTATGGTCCTAATAGATGCATCTTCAAGATGGTCTCATGTGTTCCTCTTATCATCTCACTACCTGGCGTTTGCAAAATTATTGGCACAAATGTTACGATTAAGAGCGCAATTTCAAGATTATCCCATTCAGATAATTTTCCTTGATAATGCTGGCAAATTCACATCCCAAGCTTTTGATGCTTATTGCGTATCGGTAGGGATAAAAGTTGAACATCCTGTAGCTCATGTTCATACTCAAAATGACCTTGCTGAGTCATTTATTAAGCGCTTACAATTGATATCAAGATCTCTACTTATGAAAAGTGAGTTGCCTACTACTGTTTGGGGTCATGCTATCTTACATGAAACATCATTTATTCGTCTTGGGCCGACTCATTATAATAAATACTCCCCATCACAATTGGTATTTGGCCATGAACCAAATATTTCTCATCTTTGAATTTTCGAATGTGTTGTATGTGTGCTTGTAGCACCACCTCAGCGCACAAAGATGGGCCCTCAAAGAAGGTTAGGCATATATGTTGGGTTTGATTCACCATCAATAATTTGCTACCTTGAGCCATTGACGGGAGATTTATTCACTGAAAGATTTGCAGATTGTCGATTTGATGGAAAAAAAATTCCGCAATTAGGGGGAGAGAAAAATAAACTTAAAAGTGAAATTGCATGGAACGTTTCATCATTATCTTATTTTGATCCACGCTCCCCTGTGTGTGAACAAGAGGTCCAGAAGATCATCCATTTGCAAAACATAGCAAATCAAATGCCAAACGCATTTATGATTCAAAAAGTATAACAAAGTCATGTATTCTTGAAGTAAATATGTCTATCCGAATCGACGTCCCAAAAGGTTTCATATACAAGTGTCATAGCTTCTGAATCACAAATACTCCTGAAGCGTGGTAGATCATTGGGTTAAAAAGATAACAATTCTAGAAAAAGAAGTACAAAAAATGATATTACAAAATAATTTCATGATAAAATTCAAGATCTAATTAATCTGGATATTCCTAAAGAGATCAGTGAACCCGAGACTCAAGTAAATGAAGAACTCTCAATAAGTTCTACAAGTGATGGGATAAGTTTAGATGGATAAAAAATCATAGTGGATAATGTTTTTGCATGTGATGTTGCACTTAACATTATGCAAGGAAATGAGGATCTTGTACCTCTATCTGTCAAAGAATGTCGACAAAGACGCGATTGGCCAAAATGGCAAGAAGCAATTCAATCATAATTAAATTCACTTGCTAAGCGTGAGGTTTTTGGACCAGTAGTCTAAACACCTAGTGATGTTAAACCAATAGGCTATAAATGGGTCTTTGTATGAAAAAGAAATGAAATTATAAGATACAAGGCACGCCTTGTTGCACAAGGATTCTCTCAACGACCCGGTGTTTACTATGAAGAAACACATTTACCTGTTATGGATGCCATAACTTTTTGATATCTCATCGGTTTAGTTGTACATAAAAATCTTGAAATTCATCTAATGGTTGTGGTTACATCTTACCTTTACGGTTCACTTGATATTGAAATTTATATGAAAGTTCCGGAATGACTTATAATGCCTGAAGCATGTAATTCAAAATCTCAATAAATGTATTCAATCAGATTACAAAAGTCATTATATGGCTTAAAATAATCAGGACACAGGTCGTATAATCGCCTTAGTGAGTACTTCATAAAAGAAGCTTATATAAACGATGTCATTTGTCCTTGTATATTTATTAAGAAAACAACATTGGGGTTTGTTATTCTTGCTGTTTATGTTGATGACATTAATCTCATTGGAACTCCAAAAGAGGTTCAAAAGACAATTGAATATCTAAAGAAAGAATTTGAGATGAAAGACCTTGGAAAGACAAAATTTATGTTGGACTGCAAATAGAATATTTAGTAGACGGGGTCTTCATCCATCAATATGCCTATACTAAGAAAATCTTGAAACGATTTTACATGGACAAAGAACATCCATTATTTACTCCAATGGTTGTCCGATCACGTGAAGTGAGTAAGGATCCATTCCGACCTCAAGAAGAGAGTGAGAAACCTCTTGGTCCAGAGTACCTTATTTTAGTTCAATTGGGGCACTTTTGTATCTTGCTAATTCTACGAGACGTGACATAGCTTTTTCTGTTAATTTGTTATATTACTTTCCTGGTCGGCGCCTTGGGTCGGTAGCTGGGCTTCGGTTAATTACTACCACGGCTACTACCGACCCGAGCCCAAAGAAGGAAAATAACGGACTAAAGCGAGGAGTTTATTAGCCATACATAGTTAAGGAGGATGGGGGTTAGCAAGATATAGTTCTTCCCCTACACGAAGACATTAGAATGGAGTTCAATATATATTGTGATATCTAAGGGGAACTAGTGATATGGGTCTCTTTTATACTAACAAAGATAGTGCAGATCTTGTTGGTCATGCAGATGCAGGTTATTTATCTGACCCATAATAAAGCTCAATCACAAACATGCAATCTGTTCACATACAGAGGTACTGCTATATCATGGTGATCTACGAAGCAGTCTATTGTCGCTACTTCTTCAAATCATGCTGAGATAATAGTCATTCATGAAGAAAGTAGAGAATGTGTATGGTTATGATCAGTAATACATTTTATCAAAGAAAGATGTGGTCTGAAGTGTGACATCAAGATACCCACAATACTCTTTGAAGACAATGTTGCATGCATAACTCAATTAAAAGGAGGCTTTATAAAAGGAGATAGAACGAAACACATTTTACCAAAATTATTCTTCACACATGATCTCCAGAAGAATGGTGACATTGATGTGCGACAAATTCGTTCAAGTCATAATCCAGCAGATTTATTTACCAAATCTTAATCAGCCTCACCTCTTTAGAAGATGGTTCACAAAATTGGAATGCGGAAACTTAACTATCTGAATCGTGGTTTTTATCAGGGGGAGTAAAATACGCACTGTACTCTTTTTTCCTTAGTCTAGGTTTTGTCCCACTGGGTTTTCCTAGAAAGGTTTTTAATGAGGCAGCAAATAATGCATATCAAAAGATATGTTTACTCTTTTTCCTTAACTAGAATTTTTTTCTCACAGAGTTTTTTTTCTTAACCATCTGAATCGTGGTTTTTATCGGGGGGGTAAAATACGCAGTGTACTCTTTTTTCCTTAGTCTAGGTTTTGTCCCACTAAGTTTTCCTAGAAAATTTTTTAATGAGGCAGCAAATAATGCGTATCAAAAGATATGTGTACTCTTTTTCCTTCACTAGAATTTTTTTCCACAGGGTTGTTTTTAGTAAGGTTCTAACAATGCACAATATCTATAGACATCCCTGGGGGAGTGTTATAAATCCATTGAATAAGTGGATAGTCCATAAAGTTAGTACATGGACAACCATTCATATTCACTAGGTTCAATAATCCTTTTTGGATAAGAATGTATCTATTTATTATGATTCATAATATGGTGACTTTTGGACTGATTTTTCACTTTATAAATAGGGTTGTTCATTCAATATTGTATTATATACATATGAAACTTACATATACTTGAATAAGATGAAAGTCTTCTCCTACATCTAATTCACTTGTCTTCTTCTTATAATCTTTATTTTATAACACATATTGATATATAAATTTTTATAAAAATCAAAAACTTGAATAATATGCCTACAATTTAATGCTCAAGTGATTAAAATTTCTTAGTTTATACTTAGCATTATTATAATCATAGAAATTTTCTTATTTATTTTTAATTTAATCATTATGATTAATTTTTTTTAGCATGAGAGTATTTATGGTTTTTAATAATTTAATTTTTAAAAAATCATAAAGACATTGAACATAGTTTATATATTGTTTTATTTACATAAATATTCAATTATAACATATCAAAGTGTTAAATGTTAACATCCTCTCAAATAAATTTTATAATGCCATTCTACAATAAGTTATATTTAAAATTGTCAATAAATCAATATTATAATTATATTTGTCAACTAACCGTGCGACGCACGGTAACATATCTTAGTTATTTTTAAAAATAGTGCAGTACATGGTTTGTTATTCACTTGCAATGCGTGTGCATCAAAACTAGTACTACCTTAAAATCATGAATTCCCTAACTTAAATGTTAAATTACTATAATACCCCAATATAAAATTGAAAATTTAGTATCTATTATATAATATTTATATTATGTTTATGAACTCTATCTTATATTTAAATCTGAAATTTTTTTGACATTGACGAGTAGTGACTTTTTTGAAGGATTGTGACTTTTTTATATAGAATTTTGACATTTCCAAAAAATTGTGATTTTTCCGAAGAATCATAATAATGGTAACACACATATATTGATCACAAATACAGTTTAGTAGAAGTAAATGTTATACCTTGTATATGAGAATTTTCGAAGTACACCTGTGAAAAGGAGAAATTGAAACACAATAAATTATTCAATTAACTGAGGCATATTATCAAACATTTTGGGTATGCAACATTACTTTGTTATAGTTACTTAATTTACTTCAATATAAAATCACCAAAAAACTTTGAAGTACCTCATTTCGGAGCAAACTTCTTAAGAAGCAACGAAAATAAAATCAGAATATGCATATCAAGGAAATAAGACAAGAAAAATTAATAATAAAGCATATTATAAATAGGTCAATTTGGAGTGCTTTCCAGTACCGAATTAAAAATTAACAACATATAAAAAAGAAAAAAAAGTCAAAAGTATCTTTTAACTTTAGTTTATTAGTTGATTTTGCCCTTGCGGTTAAAGTAAAGTCAAAAGATAGGGAGATACATACAACATCTAAGAAAACATCCCATTTTTACTTGAAGATGCGGACACTAAAAAATTTACACAACTTATTATACAACTAAGTATTGCACTGATGGTTCTTTCTTGCTGAGTTATATAATATAGAATGAATATTATGCGTTTTTAAGTAAATATATTATTGGGGAAGGTTAAAGTTTTTCAAGAGAGGTTGAAAGCAACCCAGAGTCATCAAAAATCCTATACTGATGTTAGGAGGAGGGAGTTAGAGTTTAAAGTAGATGATTAGGCATATCCAAAAGTTTCACCAATGAAAGTGTTATGTGATTTAGTAAAAACGCAAAGCTTACTCCCTGACATGTTGGCGCTTAAAGAATATAAAAAAGGGTAGAAATCTAGCTTATGGGTTAGAGCTACCCCAAGAATTGGCAGTGGTTCATCCGGTATTTCACATCTCCATGTTGAAGAAGTGTATGAGAGATCCTTCACTTATCATACCAACTGAAGTATTTGGTATCAAGGATATCTTATCATATGAGAAGATTCCGATTCAGATTCAGATTTTAGATCGCCAAGTTCGCAGGTTGAGGATAAAAGAGGTAACATCAGTCAATATTCTTTGGAGGAACCAATTTGTTGAGGAAGCTACTTAGGAAGCTAAGGAAGATCGGAAGAAAAGATATCCATATCTCTTTGAAATCGGAGAAATTACAAATAAAGGTACTAATTCTATTCTTAGTAGTCTTTAGTTTATAAGTTGTCATGTTTTTACTCCATCGTGTTTGTTGGGTATTTGAATTGTATAATTGATATTACAAGCTTAACCTATTAAGAGTAATCTCATTCGAGGATAAATGTTCCCAAGTGGCAGATATTGTAACATCTCAAAAGTTGAAATAACTAGGAAGAAGTTAAGAATTGGAAATCGTCTTTTTTGGGAAGAATGTAAAAAAATCTTGAAATTTGTTATGTTAAGTTCAGTTTTTGGTCAACTTCAAATGAAAATAACTCCTATCTCAAAATGAGTAAGGTATATTTCCAGATATCTTAGGAAAGACCTTCGAACAATCTTTCCAACACAGATGAGTTTTTACAAATCAAAGTTCTTATGAGTGAGATATGACCCTTGGAAATTGAATTGTTTGGATAATGAAAGTCCAATCTGGATTTTGGAAGGATAGTTTTGTATTTTCCTAACATTATTAAATAATTTATTTTTTGGTAATTATCAAGGGTCTAAAATGAAGTTTTATAGTTTACGCTTTTGAAAAAATAGTCAGGATTTTGAGAAAAGAGAAAAGAGGAACAGGAGAAAGAATCATCGTGTTTGTCAAGAATCGCTGGTGGATTTCATCAATAGGTGATCCCTATGAGGTATGTGAGTTCACATAGCATTGTGTTAGTTCACCCATGCGGAAATCTTGATGCAATTTAGCTAAGTTATTTGATTTGAAAGTAACTCAATGAGTTCTTGATGTAAATTCGTTTGAATTCTTGTGGTTGAAGTTTCTTGGTTTACTTCATATAAATTAGGTGTTAATTTGAGTTAAATTATGCACATATTGATGAATTATTAGATTAGAAGTGTTTGGAAAAATAACCAAGTGAAATTAGAGGGTTTAGAGTTGAAAAACGAAGGAGAAAGTTCGTCAAAATCTGGGGAAGAGGCAGGCTCACCACGCCTCTCAACGTGCTCCAAAGAAGCTTCTGAAAGTTGACCTCTAGGACGCTACGCTAGGTAGAGCACCCCAAGCCACTCTCTGAATTTCATGGGCTGGCGCCCCGTGCCTCTCAGAGTGCTAGAGACGCTAGTTCTTCCCATTTCTTTCTCATCTTTTTGTACTAATTTCTAAGCAACGTACCTATGCTTCCAGTTGATTCCAACACTCTAAGATATGTTTAACAAAATTAGATCATGAATCTTGAATCCATAATTCAATTCAAGGAAATTTAAGAGGAAAGTCTAGAAGTTAAGAAGCAAGTTAAGAGAAGTTCTTAAAAGTCTTTCGCAAACATTTTAACTTTGTTTTAACACTTAAGCAAAGATTAAAGATTGAAGCTCATTTCTTCAAAGAAGTGTATGCGGACTAGAGTTTAAAATATTTTCACAGTTGAACAAGAATGAAAACATCGATTTCCAAGAGAGCTTCTAAGCTAAATTTTGAGAAATTACCTCAAATGAAATAATTTTTTTTAAACATATGAGCTAAGTACATTCTGAGATTTGTATTGAACACCGATATAGGGACGCGAGTTCAGATATCTCAAATCTCCATAAACTATGTAGCAGTCATGGGTAGTAAATGATCATACTTTTAGATGAATCCTAAGTACTTTTTTAGCATGAACTAGTGGATCCACTTAGTTAGACATTTTATATGACGGCAAAGTATAGGACAATTCTTGTAGCATGGGCAAGACATATTATGACTTAGGCTCATAGTAATGGTTTTCGGTTATAGAATCTCAAAAATAAAGTATATTATTTTATTATATGAGTAAAGTTGAGTTTGTTATCAAATTTTCTTCAATGAACTAAGTTGCTCTCTATTGTTTAAAAACTTTCTATAAATTGCATGTGTTTGATTTATATTGAGTTGAGTTATCTATGAATTGAGTAAAGCCAGGACAAGTGTTTCTTTCAATTCTTTTCAAGCCTATGTTATGTTTAGCATTTCAATTCGGATACTTATACATTCAATATATTGATGCAACTTGGCCTTCATCATCTTATGATGCTTACACAAGTAACAAGAATTAATATCCAATGCCTCATTGATTAGGTTGAGCAATCAGTGTTGGTTGGTGAGCCTCATTGCTTTCCAAAGGGTTTCATTTTACATTGCTTCGTAGTTTTCAGTTATTATGATGATCGAGGGTCTTGTCCCCACATCCTTCTTTGTTTTAGAGGCTTCATAGATAGATATTTATAGTTTTTTAGTCTTATTCATTTTAGTTCTATACCTTTAAAGACTTGAGTTGCCTTTTTCGCTAAGAAGTCATTTTTTCAGTTATTGATTAAGTTATATTTCTTGTGTTTAAATCTTCTGCTGAGTAATAAAGTTAGTCCTAGGGTTTGGTTGGGGTCAATAATGGTTCTCAAGTGCTTGTCCAGCCCAGGGTCTAGGCTTAGGGCGTGACATCAACTCTGCTCCACTTTCAAAAAAATTGACTTTTAAATAAAAAATTGACTTTTATATGATTATTGATGACTCGGGAAGTCACATTGATAGCATATATAGATAGCATACTGCCTATGGATTGATGACATATTCGACTGTCATGTAAATCATGAATTTATAGTTTTGTTTCAATGTAAAAATGAAATATATGAGAAGTACTTAGTTCCCTTATACTCTTTCTTAAACTTCGTATAAACAAAAATTGACTGTAAAAGATTCTCAAAAGTCACAATTTAAAACATGGTTCATGATGAAATATAGACGTGAATGAATCAACCTAAGGATATAAATAACAATATATAAACTCGATATTCAGAACTAACCGATACTACTCATCTCAAGAATACTAAATTCTTAGGGTTCATGCCGAACTATAGACAAGAACGAATTAAGTCAAGAATCTGAATGCATAACATATAACACTTCAATAAATAGGAATATTGTTTAAAAGGAATTAGTAACTTACGCACTCAAAAACAAATAAATAAGATCTCTTAAACTCGCGTCTGTTTTAAATATGCATGAATAGACATGATTAGAACATGCAGGAATACTTAAAGGTAAATGGATCATATAGGAGCAATAAGATAGAACAGAAATCTAGCTAGTGAAACACGGAAAGGATCTTCAAGGCGACCCCTAACCACTGCTGGTGTGGGATGCCAGGCACAAAACTTTAGCCCCAGGTTTGGGGCGCACTGTTGCGCTTCCCCATACCCCTGCCCCAGCAACGCAATGAATTTTCAAGCTAAAATTAGGACCCCAACTAGTTTAGCAATGGGAAACATATCACCTAAAATATTCTTGATCTCAAACCCAATAAGAATACATGAGAAAATTCATATAATTCTTTTGCAACCATAAATCTACCAAAGATTCATAAAACACAAGAATCAAAGTCTTCATCATTAAAGAATTGAACTCAATGTCAAGAACTACGAATGCATCCTTCAGATATAACAATTTCTTGAATAAATTGATATATAGAGCATTTGGATGAAAAAATCTAACACTGTGAGAATCCTTACATATCTTGAAAGAAGAAAGGTTCTTGGTGAAATCAATGGAAACTTGAACATTTCCTGAACCCAAGCTTTTGCTCCTCATGAAACCTTACTCTAATTCCTCTAGGTATTAAAAAATGTGAAAAATCATTTTAACGATGCCCAAACCTTTAATTGGATCAAGAAAAACGTGACTTAGGATTCATAGGGATGGGAAAAAACCAAACTACACTTCTAAAAATGATTTAGGTGCCTTAAAAAGAAGACTTCACTCAAACAAACATATGTTTTAACTCCAAGCGCGAAATGAAGCAAACTTGACGACATTGGAAAGAGAATTCAAAGAATTTAAGATTTTTTATAGCCCACCCAATATTTTATATGCTAAGAATTATGATCGTTTGAAGTTGATCAAAGTAAAATCTCATATTGAAACTCAATCAGTTAGAACACTTTCAACTTAAGTTTGTTCTTGGGGATTCTATTGACCTTAATATATATACAACATCATTCCTACACTCAAGATTTTACCATAACACCTAAGAAAAATTAATAATCACTCCGTACAATCCTATTAACAAATAAAGAATGGTGCGAGTGACTAACTTTCAGTAGAAATCAAAAAAATATTGCAACCACTATTCTTAGGAACTTAAACTTTATTATTTATTTTATTATTGTTTACTTAATTTTTTTTACTTAATAATATTTACATTATTTTTAAAAGTAGTGTGCCACATGGTGTGATACTCACATGCAACACATGTGTCAAAATTAATTTAATACTACCTTAAAAGCATGAACTTACGAAATTGAATGTTTAATTACTATAATACCCTTAACTTTGAATACTCAATTTAGTATGTATTATATATTTTATATTATATTTATTTATTTATTCTAGATTATATTAAAATGTGACATATTTTTTCACACTAATGGGTTTTAACTTTCTCGAATGATTGTGTTTTTTTATAGAGTTATGAATTTTTCCATGAGTTATGATATTTTTAAAAAATTATGATTTTCTAAATGGTTGTGACTTATCTTATAAGGCATAATAAGTGTATTTTCATACTATCTTTTGTTCTCTAAAATAGAGGGGGCTTTCACACAGTTTTAAACTATGAATTTTGTAAGTTTTCTATCATTGAAGATTTTGTGAGTGGTTATATTGTGCAATTATAATATTTTTTGTGGGTAAATTACACAAATCAATAAAAATGATGCAACAAAGAGAATGAAATAACTCAAGTTCAAATGAGAAGATTTTTAGATAATTAATATGTACTCATTTCCATAGCCATATATATACTTCAACAATAACTTGTACTTGCAAGACATTCAATAATGTTAGGTTGCATAAACAACAAATTGGTGTTTAAGTTATGAAAATCTGAAACTTTTAGAGAAAAATGATTTGATCAACAAATTTTTTAAAGAGTTAAAACTAGATTTAGTAAATACTCTTTCATTTCATATTTATTTGTGGTACACTTATTTTTATTAAGTTTAATATAGAATGTACTATCTAACTTAAATGTTAATTTTACCCCTGAACATAAAATATCAAATTTATATATCTTCTATATTTATATTATACTATATTTATTTATTTATATTATATTATATGAAAAGCATACACCTTTTTGTTTGATATTTTCAAAAACTTATAACTTTTCCGATAGGTTGTGACTTTTTCAGAGGATAGAGACTTTTCTGTAGGGTTGCAACTTTTCTGAAGAGCTGTGACTTCTACGAAGGGCTGTGACTTTTTCAAAGAGTTATAACTTTTTGATGAGTACTAATGTTTTTCAAGGGTTGTGACTTTTCTAAAGGGCAGTAACTTTTTAATGATAAGATACAATAAGTATCTTTTCATACACTACCCTTCGTGTGCTATAAAAAGACGAATTTCCTAAAAAATTTAAACTAAAATTTTTGAAACTTTTTCCTCCTCCTCCTCCTCCTCCTTTTTCTTCTTCTTGGAACATGCATTATATCATAAATCTTAGTTACAAGAGATATTCATTTATGAAAATGTCGTAAAACTAAAAGTAAGATTGATAAAGACTACAAAATAAATTTTCACGTGTATGTAAAACTTCTTAAATTGAACCAAGATATTTTATTAGTCTATATAATTCAACTTAAAATCAAGTCAAACAAGGTTTCTTAAAGAGAGAACTATTTGATGAAATGAACCACAACTTACAACAAGGACTAGATTTCTTAACGGAAGAACAATGGAAAATAACGAAACTGAAAAATATTCATTTTTCTATGATTTAAATGGTTAATAATATAAAACTAAAAATCTATTATTTTTGTTTTTTCACACTAAAATCACCGATAGAAACACAACTAGAAGACCACATATGTAAACTTAAAGAGTTTGAGGGGAGGGGAGAAAGATCAAATCCTCTTGTCATTTGCATACTATTAGGTGGAAGCACTAGCTCCTTGGAGCTATTCCAAATCCATGAGAATATCTTCATTCATGTGCACCTCTTCTTTCTCATCTCATTTGTCCTCGACAGAAGCAACAATCATTTAATTTTTGCTCCGGATTTTAAGTTGAGGCATTGTTATGATAATTGCAGAAGCAACATCACTTGATTGACTAACACGCTTGGATGAAGAGTTTGATGCACTCAAGGTTGATGTTTTGGGCACAATGTTTATGCCTTTTGGAAGCTTGAATTCATAACTACCGTTGTAACTAGCATGAGTTTTATGGTTCATGGGTGGATCATGGTTATGTTCATTGGAATAGGACACCAAGAAAATGTTCTCATCCCTTGGGCTTTTCTCAACTCTTTCTTTGGTTTGCAGAGTTTTGATGTGCTGCACATGTAGTAATTCCTGTTATGTCATAAACACATGATAATAATCAGGTTTTGTCAAATATTGCATGTGTATATACCATTAATAATTTTATGATTTATTCTTACGAAATTTAGAACAGAAGGGAACATAACATTTTATGACATGAAAATTGGTGAATGGAGAAAATGTGGGAAATAGTGAATCTTTGATATGATTCTGACCGTACTTGCGCCATCTCCATAAATCATTTGCCAGTTCCTCTTGCAATAATTCGTAGGTAATCCTTATCGACTGATTTTTCCTGATTTCAAATCAAAAGTACTAAAATTAAAAATTTGAACATATATAAATAAAATATAACAAAATGAGTATTACCTTGTTCTAGTTCGTATCAAAGGATTCTTCATGGAAAAGGTGAAATTACAATAAATTTTAGCCCCTATATCGAGTTTTTGTTGTAAATCAATCCATTCTTTAGGTGTTTTAGTTGTTGGTGGCACACACTCTACTGTTGTTGGTAATGGAGGAAAAGTGATTTGTTGGATAAATTGAGATGGTTGAATCGGATGTAAGTACAACTGTTTGATACCATTTTGGTTTATCACAACCTGATCATCTAGTTTTTCCTGGTGGCAGTTTGGGAATCTAAAGAGAAAATTTCAGATAAGCCATTAATAATAGTCATGTCAGGATCTAAAAGTGCATCAAAATAATTCAAAATATTATTTATATAAGTCTCAAAGTCTAACTTAGGATCTAAAACATTGTAAGGTCTATTAATATTACAACTTCTAAAGACCGCATTTGGTTTTTCCTAGTGAGCCGTTTGGAAATCTATAGAGAAAATATCAAAAAAGCCATTAAAAATAGTCATGTCAGGAGCTAAAAGTGCATAAAATAATTTAAAATATTATTTAGATGAGTCTCAATGTCTAACATAGGAGATACAACATTGTTAGGCCTATAAAAATCACAACTTCTTACGACCGCACCTATATCCCAATCATCATCCTCTATTCTAGATCTATATATATTGGTATCTAGTTAAATACAAAAAATAAAAATATGCGTATACGAAAAAGTTATGTTGCTTTCAGCTAAAAGCACAGAGGAAAAAATAGATCCAAAGAGGAGGTTAGATTATAGAGGAGTAGATGAACAAAAAGAAACGTTTTAGTGGTCAAGACATTATAAATCAAAGGCCGGGCTGAAGAATGTGAACCAATTTCACAAATATATAGAGATACATAAAGGGGTATCTACCTACGCAACACATCTACATTTATTCAGCAGCTAATACACAATAAATAATTTTTTCTATTTTAGACTTAGTGGGATAAACGACAAACTAGACGTCAAAGATAATTACATGTACATGATATACTCATATTACACCATACTAATTAAGTATAAGCGATCATTGTGAAATAAAGAACCCAACTTGAAGGTTAGGGTCGATCCCACGAGGAATATGGTCTAGACCCAAATATCAATTATATCCGATTAATCAATGAATTTCTAAGGAAACTAAACAAGGAGGTGGTGGATTGTAACGAAGTAATAACTTTTTATGCTTCCATAACTATTAGACAAGATTCAACTTAGTTGTATTAATGTGAGAAAGAAACTAAGGCATATGTGTTCTCCAAAGGCTCGTTACGTGGTAATCCTAATAATAGTAATTCTTTCCTAGTGTTTTACATGCAAAGTTGGTATGTTATGTATCCCTAAGTGTTTAGTCCTCCAAGTAGAGAATTTCACCTCGTACCTTAGTCCGGCTACGGGTGGATGCCTTACTAAACCTTATGTTTTACCTCAGATTAGTCATCACGTCAATGTATGACTTAGTTTTTACCCTCACTCCAATTTAAATTAGACTACTATATAGCATCCACTAAATCTTTGTTGTTAATTCTTTTCTCATTCACTACCTCAATGGTCCGGAAAGTAGGAACAAGGTGGGTCCTAAAGTTGCGCACATGCATAAACACTATTCAAGATTTAATTCATTATTATTCATACTTTGTAAATATTGCTCATGGTTCTCACAACCCTGGTTGTGGATTTAACTATTTATTCTTGAAAGAACAAAATTCATACTTGGGTGAAAAGAGTTCATGAACTTACAAGAATTATTGATGAAAATCCAAAATCTTGAATTGAAATTCAAAGTTAAAGTTGCACAAAACGAATTCCAGAAAGTTAATGGCTAATATTTTACAAATTACCTCCACAAAGAAAAAAAAACTTACAGTAATTTCTAACCCAAACGCAAGGTTTACAACTCCTATTTTTAGGAAAAAAGTCCTAAATCAAGAGGAAAGAAAACAACGAAATAAGATCTCTAGATGCGGTTTATAAAGGTTTCGACCCACGATCCATGGGTCCTTTTCGTGACTCAACTCATGGATAAATTCATCAGGCACTAGAACCTTTATCCTTGAAATCCTCATTTACGGATGGATGTGTAGGACGGAACATGTGTTAACCTAAAATACTTGGCTTGCTCCATAGTTTCACACTTGTCAGACTTTCTGAATGTTCCATTTATGATGTCTCACCCACAATCCGTGGACTGATCTACGGTCCGTCCTGGTACTCTGTGGACTAATTATTTAAACTCATCTCATCATACCAGAACCTACGTCTTACCATTCACTACCCGTCCTTGGACCTACGGCCCGTAGGTGGCTCTATTGATGGCCACTTCTTCATTTTTCAGCTCACGTCTTCATCAACAACGTCCAAGCCTATTTCTTGCAAACATTATACACAAAACATTAATTCTAATACAACATAGCCCTAGAAGTACACAAACTCTAAGTGAAACACAAAAAATGTCGTAAACTCAGGGTATATCAACACCCTCAACTTAAACTTCTTTTTTGTCTCAAGCGTTACACTAAAACTGTAAACGACACTTATGTAGAAGCACACATTCAAACATCAAGAAATCACATGGATTTATAAATCAATTCCATCACGTTAGTGCATATCGTTTAATCAAGACAACTCATGCGAATTAAAAAATAACATAGCTTGACCAATCGACACCACATCATACACTTTTAAAAACACCAAAAGTACCAATTCTTAAACAATGTAACAAGTGCTCTCACTTCAAAAGAAATCCCTTTTTTACACAATAGATATGAATTTTTGATTTTAATGATTCACTTAAAACTCACGCTCAGAAGTGACTTCAACAAAAATTGGTTCTCAATACGATACGTTTGCCCTTATTCTCAGTGCATAGATTCTCCAAACTAGTCACTAGGATCACTATTGGACTGCCTTATCTTGTAACGTAGATTCAGGTTCAAGTAGGATATATTTGGTCACCTTTTGGTGACTTTCTTTCCTCCGTGACATTGCATTGTCTTTTTACGTCTTTTGTGCACCAATTCTTGACATCTTTTTTATTTTCAGCTCTTTCCCTTGACACTTTTCAACACAGATGCAACTCTTGACTTTATATATCATATATTTCACTTTTCTTCTTATTCTTTTAGTTCATATTTCTTTTTTTCCTACAGAACTTTTATCTTCCATCTTTTTTCTCGTTTGATTTCAGTCACATATTTTCTTTTCTTCTTTTTTCTTCTACACATAACTCTTTTCATACCCTTTTGCTTTCGATCTCGTCTTTCATAGCCACCCTCAACTTATGCATTTTGGATGAGTTGAGGTTCAGAATGTTCGATGTTATACCAGTGCCAAGATTGAGATATATTTTTGAATTAGCCACCCTCAACTTAGGCTTTTTCCGTATGTCAAGGTGCACATATCCAAGGAGGGATCAAAGCCAAAACAATAATTTTAGAGAAGGTGACTGAGGTTTATTGAATGAAGTGGTCTACATTGGGCTCAAACATTTGGATCAAAGGGAACATTTGTATCTTTTGTTTGGATCGTTTTAGGCTTGAGTGAAATAATTAGGAAAAGGGCCTATGATAATTTCCCAGCTTCTAACCTAGATTGTCTTAGCAAGAACAACGGTGAAAGTTTTAGATTGGCACATACTACATGAACATTCTTATTTTATTCACACCCACTAGGCACATTGTTTCATTATCACATTATTAGATTACCATTTCATGTTTTAGCTTAATTCATGAGGTCAAATCGGTTCCTTATCATGTCATTTTGAGATCCAAAACATTCAATTCATAAAACCTATAGATCTAGCACATTTAAAAACATTTGGATGGGTATCATCTTCATCCTCATTATGCCATCATGCTTTCTTTTGTTTCTTACTTCTACACATATAATCCTATACATGTTTGTTCAACATAAAAGTAAATAGTCATTAGGGGAAAAGAACAAAGGCAAGAAAACCCCAGAGGAGGATTATGAGTTAGGTTACTCAAACTTCACCCTATCACTCTTGATCCATTTACCCCACCCCCACCAAAGAAGGTGTTATTGCCCTCAATGCACAAAAATAAAGATAGAAAATAGGGTGAAGCAAACATATGGCGCAAATACGTTGAAGACCTCTTAAGAAGCGGGTTGGTCCATTTCCTCGGAGTCCCATGGATCAGCACTAGGAACTCTATCACTAGCACTTCACTAACAAAGGTAGCACCCTCAGTAGTGCTTAAACTGCTAGATGTGTCAACACCTATCTCTCTGAACCTCTAAGCCTTTTCAAGTTGGGCGCTTCTTGTTCTTGAATATTCGAGTCTCCTCAGCATCAGAAGAGCAGTCAGAGTTGTGGCGCTTCCTAGGAGGATGGAAAAATCTTATGGTGGCATAGCATCGCCAAATAAGGCACTAATTAGCACCTCATCCTACTCTGCTACAGGGTTAGCCTCTGGCTTAGTCTCAAGAATGGCTAGAAGGGTATCAACATTAGCACGAAGGTTTTATAACTCCGTATGGAAGGTGTCCAAATTGATATTCAAGGTCGGCCTCTCTAGGAATCTCAAATCGAAAAAATCCAAGCACTTTTGAATGGCCTGAAACTTTTGGTCCATCAACTGCTACATCTTTGCCTTGGAATTCTTAATCAATCGCTGCATTCATGACCTCGTGTTCCAAAGAATAGGGACCATAATAGTCCCCATCTTTGGGCTTAGTGTAAATGCCCTGTTATTGACCTTGAAGAGGGATTTGGATCAAGAGGATCTAGTGTTTGACTAGTGGCCCAAAAAGTGTATCATTTTATCCTTTGTAGGGGCTAGAATGGTAGTGTCATCAGCCTGCATCTGCTTTACATAACCCAACAAGATCATCACCCAAGAGATACTTCAACTTCTAGCTCCCTTCAAAGAGTAGATAATGCGACATCATTGTGAATGAGGTCAATATCCCGAGTCTTCATCGTCTCAAGCAACAGTTTGTAATGCCAAACAAGCACAGAAGCATCCACGCAGAGTTGAAAAGTAAGGAACGAGGAGGGCAAGGTGATAGTGGCCATGAAGGACCCCGTATGGATATCCACAATTAGGTGCGGGCAAAGTCAATCCCGAACCTGCAAACATTGGCGCTAACATCACTGCCCATTCCCAGTAACCATATTGTCCCCGTGAGTTTGGGACAGTCTATTATGAACCAATAACTATAAGAACTTCATAGTGAATCTCAATGATGCCTTCCTAAAGCCCATGCTTGGAGTTTGTGCCCACTTAAATCTCTCTCCATCCTCGATAATATGAGAAGTCATACACCTCAATAGGGTCTCTCTCTGCTCGACATCTCTTTGAAATGTCCCTCTCTTAATGATGTATAACTTATTGTCATACTCTGATGTATTCACAAGTATAGTATGGGATAAGACATATATGAATCATGACCTTGGAGATGTCGACTGTGAAACCCTCACTAATATGGAATGAAATGGTGGATGAGATATGGGCTTAGCCCATTTAGAGATGGAATTTATGATGGTGTCAGCATAAGAGGAATAGAAATCTCTTGCTATATCCTTGCTACATTTCCCGAGGCTCTATGCAATTCACTCGCATAGGTTACTCCGGAAGAGCTTCCTAATAGATAGTGCAATGTGGAGGCTGCCATTATGGATCCTACACTCCTCAATCACGATCCTGGCCATCCTCATGTACTTATTCAACATTTTTTCATTCCCATAAATCTAATAATGTCTAGGGACAAACCATCTGTTTTGCGCATCAATCTCGTGAGAAGGGTCAACTCTGGTAGGTATGGAGTTATCGTCTGTGCTATGAAGAAGCGGTGTTGTAGATAAAACTAAAGCCAAACTACGAATCTGAGCTAGTATTTTCTCCGATCTTTATGTCCTCATCGTTAGACTGGGGGAAGTGACCTCATTGGAACTAACCTGTTGGGCTCTGTTCTAGAGTTGCGCCGGAGGGGGGTAGTGGGAGGTACCCATGGTAGGTGGAATGTACTCAAACTTGCCCTGTCATGTCAGAGCTTGTTTCAGAACCATGTATATGTGGCAGACTTTGTTAGTACTATACAGAAAAACAACAATAATCATGCAATGTTTTCAAATAATAATAGACCCAAACAAAAACTAAAAAATGTTTCTGGATAGTAGTTGAACTGTTTACCCAAAATGGGTTTCGATGGTCAATCGATGGAAATACAGTATGTGGGTCCCCTTTGTAGGTCAGTGTTCCCATTTTAGGTCTTAGACAGTAAAACCAAGGATGTCCATAATAGTTAAGTAATTTTTGGTGTGCCACTAGTCTATAGACCTCGACTTACGGTCAGTGGATTGAAGTCGTAGGTTAGTTATGTGCCAGTGTTTAGATTTTGAACACACTTAGTGCCATATTTTAAGAAACACACAATCAAACTAGGCCTACACATGCATTTGAACATGTCATTTTGTAGTTCATCATCCTTAGGATTGTGATTAGTCAATTTTTTTCACATTTACACAAAACCATTGAACAACCCTAAGTCAAAACTTTTGATTTAAACTTATTAACCGCTTTTTTTCTTATAATTCATAACACACTAAAAAACTATCATTTGAATGGTGTATCAAAATACAATATGACATTCAACTAGGATATTAATGACCCAAGTTTACGAATTAACTTCGTGATTTTATAATTGAACCATGAACATTAAAACCAAAATTAGGGTTAAATCGTTTATCTCATAAGTAATCGAATTGGGTAAATGTGTTCGTGCAATAGACTTCTACATGTAACCAAGACTATGGAATCGATTGGGGGGAAAGAGAAAGCACATGGGAGAGAAAACGGAGATATTGTACATGGGAAGAAAAACGTAGATTAGGAAGAAATAAATTTGAGGGTAATTAGAGGGAGAAAAATGATATATGGAAGGTTAAAAATCGGTTGGGAGGGAAATATGGATGTGGGGGATGTTTTAAATGAAATGTTTTTTATTATTAAAAAGGGGTCCGGGTTAGTTCAGGCAGAAACCTTAGGTTAGACCCACAAGATCTCGTTAACAGCCTATAGGTCTAGTCCGCAGGTTACTCCCACACTTAGAAAAACATAAAACTTACTTGGGATCTAGGAACACCATCCACTTTTCTTGGATAGACCATATGACCATCGATGGGGCCCATAGACAACTGAGTACATTCCACCTACTTATAAATGGACCCATGAAGTTAAGGCCCCAGAAATTAAATAACTCAATTACAAATATCAGATTCATAGGAAACTCTTGCTTATTTGAAATGCTTCCTTCTCTTTGGAACCTGTCACACGATTGATTTGGCAAATTTATGAGCATCCTGGTAGATATTAGGACAGTTTTACCCACACTGCAATATATTATGAGCAGTCCAAATACTGTTATGGTGACAACCAATAGAAGATGAATGACACGCCTCAAGTATACTCATCATCATTACGTTAGGCATACAACGTCGAATGATCCCATCAATACAAATACAAAATAGGTAAGGCTCATCCCAAAATAATTTCTTCACATCAAACTTAAATTTTTTCGTTGGTAGAAATGCAAATCCGAAAGAACCAAATTATTTGCCAAGTAATTGCTAAAATCAATGAATCAAGCAATAATATGATGAGAAGCATCCAATACTTCTTCATCAGGGAATGGATCATTAATCTCAACAACATCTTAAAACTTATTCATAGCCTCTTCCTCTAATTTTGACAAATGATTGTCAACCTGGTTTTCTGTCCCTCTTGTATCTTTTATCTCAAACTTGAACTCTTGCAACAACAACACCCATCTAATCAAACTTGGTTTTGCATCTTTTTTCCTCATCAGATACCTCAATGCAGAATGGTAAGTATACATTATGAACTTAGAACCTGCAACGACCGGGGATCACCCTCTACGGGTGTCTTCATCCTTGAAGAGGACTTAGACAAGACCTTAGCATTTGTCATATCATATATCATAAAATAAGAATGAGGAAAATTTAAAACTTTTACTTTGGAAGTTAAATTTTGCTTCATATGTTAAAATATAATCTAAACTTGTCACTTCACACCATCTAAACATAGTAATATAGAAATTTGAGACTTATCCCTTACATCAACAAAGAGTCTAGAATTTAGAAATACAATATTATCTCAAACATAAGCAAAGAACTAAAATCTAGATTATAAGGGTGTTGTCTTCGTACATGTGGACTAACAAACTTGGAGAAGCAAGTTCCAAGTATCCTTGAAAAGTGACCATGATTTCTCAATGGCCCAAAACTACATTGTTGGGAAAAAGGGAAGAAAATATGGGTTAGTACATCACACGTACTAAGTATGGATTCTACGCATAAAATCAACAATGCATGTATAAAAGGACATTTTAGTTAAAACATGCTTTTACCAAGTAAATACAATATACACATAAAATAAGCATTATTAGCCAACCCGACATGATATCAATCTAACATGTACACAACTCAACCAATATTTGTGCAATGCAATGAATAGAACCCCATAACCTTATTCAAATCTAAGTATCACATTTAAGGAAGCTACTGCAGTATACCTTCATAAATCTCATATTTTATTATAACTTGATTTATCAATAAAAATCATAAATAGATTAACATACATGAGTCATGATAAACATAATCATAAAGGAACACCACTAGGACTATCCCTTAAGATCCCACAAGTTCAATGTGTAAGAGAAGTCTCATACCTTTCTTACACTATGTAGAAACCCCTCAAGAAAAGACCTAATAAGAGTCCATACACTTCTTTTATTCATTTACTTTTACATTAGGAAAAGGTGTTGCAATAACCGACATTAGACCATGTGAGCTACATGGAATCTGGTGTTCTACTCCAACAGCGAAAAGAGATGGTTAACACCTGCCTAAGGTGTAACCTTTTTTACATAGTTATCTAGGTGGATCCATTAAGCTAGAGACCTATGTGGGCACATAGTTAAGGGTGAAGGAGATTGTTATTAGAGACCCTAATTTGCTAAACGTGGGGGTTTCCATCTAATGATACAACACATATATTGGGAATACGGACTTTCTAAATGTGAGAAAACCCATATGGGGGAGCCAGACTTACTAAACGTGATACACCGCATCTCATTTGCATGACCTTTCGGTGATAAGCATCTATTCAATTTAGTAATCATTCATTAGTCATTAATTAGGTTAACATTATCCTCCACTAAACCCTTATGTAAATATATCATCATAATATCTCATAGGTGATCATAAGCGAGAACAATCCTTTCACTTTAGAAACACAAGCAAGTGAGTAACCCTTCCACTTTAACAATTCATTATGATCATGAGAACTAACTTTCAACCATATACCCAACCTAACATGACATACATTCATACGTCATAGCTAATTCAAGAGTATAGGGTTAAGGATGAGAGAACCTTGTCATCAACACCACAACCACACATTAGTTAAAACATCATTACTATCCAAGTAATTCATCTAACACAATTGAGTTCAAGAAAGAGCAAACATTCATACCTTATTGCCCTTTCATGGGACTTCATATTTCAACCATAACTTAAACTAGACTTTATCCACCAATTTCAGTAGAAATTGGGGATTTTGTCTTCTTCTTTAAGTTTCAATGCTTCTTCATTGGAGGTTGAATAGAGAGAGAATTTTGATAGAAGTGAGAGTGATTTGCACTTCAATTTGGGATTTTGATTTCGGTGGGTAAATATGGTGAAAGATAATTCAAAATCAATATATAACCCTCCCCTAAAATACCCAAAAAAAGGGACACTTATTTTAAGTTTTTAGTAAAATCAAACTTGACTTCAAATTTAAGAATTTTCATTGGAAAACAAGTTCACTTTGAAGAGTTGTTCCCAAAAGATTTCAAAAATTAATTTTTGAGACAGTAGATTCCCGCGACATGTCCTTGATGCTGACCAAGATTTTTTGTTCTTGATGAAACAAGTCCGTAACACGGACTGGTTCCTCTTATGTACAACGGCCTGGTGCCTTATGTAGCTTGTTGGACAATAGTTGGGTTCCCCCCATAGACCTCTAGGTTAGTCATTGGGGGTCGTACCTTGATGATTTGACCCTATATACATTATTTTACCTATTCAAAGTATATTTACAAGCTTAAAACTTCATACGACACTCTCTAACCATCACACTAAGGGCATTTACTAGTTCAATTTCACTAGTTTCTAGAAATCATGGTCGTCCCTTGACGTTTATGTTGTAATACTTCTGAATTAAGTGTATTGCATTAGGTATGAAAACAAAATTTTAGACATTATTCAATAGTTGAGGCTCTAGTCTAGGTCATTGAATTTTCGGGGTGTTTCAATATCCCCCCTTAAAAATATTCGTCCCTGAATGACACTTTAAACCTCTTATAGGGACAAGAAAGAGACTAATACTATCAGCCCGACAAAAACAATATCATAATGAGTCACAACTCATAGGAGGAATTCTCAACTTCTTTCAACACAATATCATAGCATAAAAACATATTAATTTAATCCACCATTCGTCATATATTAAAATATCACCGTTTCACATCATATAAAGAGGAAATACCTTCTACATTTACATATGAGTTAAATACGAACATCAAAGAGATACATGCAGATTTTTTCTCAAGACTAACTAACAATGCATAATACAACTCTCATCCGTACAATATAGCACACTACATATAAGTGCAAGTTAACCATGAAGACATTATTCATGAAAACTCTATTTAAGCATGCGTTTCTACAAGGGTATGCACATGCAAGGAATTCATATCATGGTCACCAACACATATGACATGGTCACCAACACATATGACTCTAAATTTATAAATTAGGAGGAACTACTAACCTCAACCTTGTATAGGAGTGGGAGAAAATATATGAAGATAATGGGACTTCATGTCGGCCTCGCGCCTATGTTGTGCCCTCAATTAGATGGTTTCTCCATAGGACTTTTATAGAGGCAACCTCTTTATTCCTGAATCTCTTGACTTGATGATCTAATATCTCAACTAGAACCTATTCATAAGCAAGGTTCTCCTTCATCCCTAAGCGTTTTAACGGAAGAATAGACATTGGGTCACCTATACATTAATAGAGCATAGAAACATGAAACACCGGCTGAACCGGGGCCAGTTAATATGGTAATTTCAACTCATAAGAAACTTTACCGACTTGCTTCATAATTTCATAAGGGACCACATACAGGGACTAAGTTTCCTATTCTTACAGAACCTCATCTCCCCATTTATGGGTGAAATATTCAAGTATACCCAATTACCTACTTCGAACTCAAGGTCCCTTCATCTGTTGTTGGTATAAGACTTATGCCGACTATAGGCTGTTCTTAACCTATGTCTTATCATTTGAAATTTTCCCTTGGCCTCCTACACTACCTCGGAACCAAGAAGTGCAAATTCACTAACCTTGAACCACCCAACTAAAGACTGAAACCTCCTACCATAAAGTGCTTCAAATGGTGCCATAGAAATACTCGAATCGTAGATATTGTTGTAGGAGAATTTTATCACAGGTAGGTGGTCATCCCAATTACCTTTGAAGTCAATGACACACGCTCTCAACATGTCTTTTATGGTTTTGATTGTGCGTTCCGTTTGACCATCAATTTTGGGGTGAATTGCGACTTGAGTACCAAGCTTACTTTGGAAAGACCTCTAAAAGTGAGAAGTGAATTGGGAACCTCTATCCGAAATGATAGACGAAGGGGACCCTTGAAACCTTATGATCTCCTTAATGTACAATCTAGCATACTCTTTTGCCGAAAAAGAGACATTGAAAGGAAGGAAGTGGGCTGATTTCATTAACCTACCACAATAACTCATATGGAGTCATGTTGCCTATCCTTGATGCTCGTCCTTGACTTGTTGGAAATTCGAGCATATATCCACAAAGTTCGTTATGTCCTTTTTATATTCTGTTCAACCAATAAATATCATGTAAGTCACGTTACATTCTTGTGGACCCTGGATGGATGGAATATCAAGATCCATGGGCCTTGTTTAAGATTCCCTTAGGCCATCCACATCCTATATACATAAACTTCCATGGTGCCTAAGAACCCCATCTTCTCCTTTAGAGAATGTTTCTAAATATTTTTTGAGAACCTACTCTTTTAATTCCATCAATATTGGGTCAAAGTGATGTTTAGAATTCACATTAACCACAACAAATGACTCGAAATTCTGACGGATCATGAAACCCCCTTTTGAGAATCTTCTCGTCAAACACCCAATCGGGCTAGCCTATGCACATCACAGGTTAAATCCCTTTTCACTTCTTTAACATGCGACACACTACCCATAGATAGATGACTTAAAGCATCCACAACCACATTGGATTTCCTGAGGTGGTATAAGTCATTCATACCGTAATCTTTTAAAATCTCTAACCATCTTTTTCGATGCATATTCAAATCTTTTTTATTGAACATAAATTCGAGACTCGTATTATCGGTAAACGCATCAACATGTACCCCATGAGATAGTTTCCAATCTTCAAAGAAAACATTACAGCCGCTAGTTCAATGTCATGAGTTGTGTCAAGGCCGTCAATGAAGATGCCATAGATGAAAATCCCTCAACAAATCTCCTATTGTATCCGGATAAACCCAAAAAGTTTCAGATGTAGGTAAAAATCAAAGGTCTAGGCAAAATTTTGAACGCATCTGTCATTCTCGGATCGACCTCCCACTGTCACTATGCATTATCTGACAAAAAAACACAATCGACCTCAACCAAAATTTACATTTACTAAATTTGGCAAGGAGTTGTTTTTTCATTGAGAACTTGCAAAACTATCCTCAAATGGTTCATATGATCATTCTTACTCTTAGAGTATACCAAGATGTCGTCAATGAAGATAATCACAAACAAATCAATATAACCTCTAAAAACTTGATTCATGAGGTCCATGACATCCGCCGGGGCATTTGTAAGAAAAAAATACATCACTAAAAATTCAAAATTACCATATGCAGTGCACAATGCCATTTTGGAATATCGACACACCTCACCTTAAGTTGGTGATAACCTGACCTCAAGTCATTTTTTGAAAAGTAACTCATTCCTTGGAGTTGATCAAACCAATCATCAATCCTAGGAGTGGATACTTATTTTTTATAATGACCTTGTTCAATTGTCGGTACTGAATACACATCTGAAGAGAATTTTTTTCACAAATAGCACCGGAGCACCTCATGGAGATATTCTTGGTTTAATAAAACCCTTATCTACTAAATCCTTGAGTTGAGCCTTTAATTCCTTCAAATCATCCCGGGCCATTCTGTAAGGATGGATTGAGATGGGTTTTGTATCTGACAATAAGTCAATACCGAAATCTATTTCCCCTTTAGAAGGACCTTTGTATAAGTCATTGGGAAAGACTTTTGAAAAATCCTTCACTACGGGGACAAAATCTTGTAGAGGATCCTCGAACTCAAGATCCTTAACTCACAACATGATAAATACATCCCTTACAATCAACTTACATGCTTTATGACATGAAATAATTCGACTTTTTGAGCTATGTTTTCCCCCTCCAATTCCAAAATAGGTTCGTTAGGAAATTGAAACTTTGCTACTAGAGTTATATAATCAATGAAAGCAAAACAAGCATGTAGCCCATCCATCCCCAAATAACATCAAAGTCCAACATGTCAAAGTTCTACTAAGTCCACCAATGTGACTCTATTGGGAAAAGAAATGGGACAACCCCTATAAAATCTTTTAGAACCTATGGATTAAACCGAAAAAAGTGCATCTATGACATCGGTAAACATATCAGATTTTATAGACACTAAAAGAGTTACAAAATAAAAAGTGGCACCGGAATCTGATAAAGAATAATTATTAATTGAAAATACTTGAAACATGGCGGTAATAACATCCGGAGAGTTCTCTTGATCACCTAGGGATTGGAGAATATAGAAGTGATTCTTTTTTGGAAAATTGGGATTGGGAGAAATGGCTTGTGCTTGAGCATTTTCCTTTCCTTGAGCCTTTATCATAGGGAAGTCCCTCTTCATGTGGCCACTCTTACCACAACCATAGAAATTTCCCGTGCCAACTAGACGTTTGGCTTCATGTTTTTCCAGCACATTTTGCCCAAATAAGCTTCTAAATATAAGGACTACCACCTTTGCCCTGATACTTGGGGGTAGACGCTTTACCTTTGTTGACCCTTGGAGTGTTAGAAGGACCTTGGTTGGAAAACCCCTTCTTGAACCTTGGCTTATCTTGAATCTCAAATATAGTCTTGGAACAGTTCCCATCTTCGACCCTTGTCCTCTTCAATTCCCCACTAACTTGCCTAAGCTTTTGCTCCTCAATTTGTGTGGCATGAACAATGAGACGAGAGATGTCCATGTTATAAATAAACATAGCCAACCTACATTCATTAACCACAAGGTAGGATATCTCCGTGATAAATGTTTTCCTCTTGGCCCTAGAATCCTCCACCATAGTAGGAGCATGTTTGGATAATTAAGTTAATTTGAGGCTATAGTCCTTCACACTCATACCCCCTTGAAAAAGATTGATGAATTACTGCATTTTTCTCTCATTTATTTCCAAGGTAAAGAATCTATCAAGGAAAGTCATCTTGAAGGAACCCTAACTAACCAGATCTTCTCTAACGAGCCTCTCCTCTTTCCATTGTTCATACAAAACTTGAGCCACATCTTTGAGTTGATAGGTGGATAGCTCTGCCTTTTTTTAAGAAGATACACCAATAACCTCTAGAAGCTTGAACACTTCATCAATGAACCCTTGCGGGTCCTACTCCACTTTGGCGCCAAAGAAAGTAGGGGGATTCATCCTCGTGAAATCCCTAATCCTAGAAGCGGTAAAGCTAGCATTGGGGTTCACTTGCACCCTAGTATCCCTATAAACTTGAGGGATAACACTTGAGTCATGATATTAATAGTTTCCCTTATCGCAACATTAGTCATAACCCCTTCTTCAATATGAACTTGAGGGTTTTGAGAAGCTTGAGGGGGAAATTCCTCATGCACATTCTCCTCTTTGGACCTTCAAGAATTGTTCCTTCTTGTTTCGTTTCCTATAAGCACAAGAAAAGGATTAGAAGAAAGGACAAGATAGATTTAGGACACTTAGAAATGACTAGTGAATGTCAAAAGCGTGAAAGCTCTTCCTGAACATCTAATAGCCTCTTATTCATAAGTGTGGCGCGCTTCACACTCATGAACAATATTCTACTTGACATGGTATTTTGTGACATCAATGCTACATTATTATCAACCTTATGCTCTGATACCATGCTTGTAACAACTGGGGACCACTTCCTTGACTATATCGGCACCTTCGTCCTCGAAGAGGACTTAGACAATCTCTTAGTGTTTTTCATAACATGTATCATAAATAAATATGTGGAAAATTTAAAACTTTTACTTTGGCAGTTCAACTTTGCTTCATATATGAAAATGAAATTTAAACTTGTAACTTCACACCATATAAACATAGGAATATAGAAACTTGGGACTTAGCCCTTACATAGAAAAGATTCTAGAATTAGGAAATCCAATAGTGTCTCCAACATAAGCAAAGAACTATAATCTAGATAATAAGAGTCTTGTCCTCGGACATGACGACTCTCCAACTTGGAGAAGCAAGTTCCAAGTATCCTTTAAAAGAGACCTTTATTCCTCAATGGCCCGAAACTACATTGTTGGAAAAAAAGGTAAGAAAATATGGGTTATTACATCACACGTACTAATTATGGCTCCTATGCATAAAAATCATCAATGCATGTATTAAAGGATATTTTAGTCAAAACATGGTTTTTCCCAAGTAAATACAATATGCACATAAAGTAAGCATTATAAGACAATGCAACTTGATGGCAACCCAACGTGTAGACAATCCAAGCTATACTTGTGCAATGAAATGAATATAATTCCATAACCCTATTCAAAGCTAAGTATCACATTTAAGCAAGCTACTTCATGCATATCTTCATAAATCTCATATTTCATTATAACTTGATATATCAATAAAGATAATATATATCTTAACATACATGACTCATAATAAACATAATCTTAAAATAACACAACTAGGACTATTCCTTAGGATCCCACAAGTGCAATCTGTAACATAAGTCCTATACCCTTCGTCACACTATGTAGAAACCCCTCAAGAAAAGACCAAATGAGATTCATACACTTTTTCTATTCATTTACTTTTATATTAGGGAAAGGGATTGCAATAACGGACGTAGACCATGTGAGCTTCATGGAATTGGGTTTCCACTCCCACACCAAAAAGAGAGGGTTAAAACTTGCCTATGGTGTAACCTTTCGTACATTGCTATCTAGGTGAATCCACTAAGCTAGAGTCCTACGTGGGCACATAGTTAAGGGTCAAGGATATTGTTACTAGAAACCCTAACTTGCTAAATGTGGGGTTTTCAATCGTATGATACAATACATACATTGGGAATCTCGACCTACTACCCATGAAGAAACTCATGTGAGGAGCTGGACTTACCAAACGTGATACCTCCATTTCATTTGCATGCCCTTTCAGTGCAAAACATCTATTTCCTTTAGTAATAATGCTTAATCATTGATTAGACTTACATTATCCTCTGATAAACCCTTATATAAACATCTCATCATATATCTCATAGGTGATCATAAGTGAGAACTATCCTTTTAACTTTAAAAACACTCAAAATTGAGTAAACCTTTCACTTTAACAATTCATTATAATCATGAGAACTACTACCTTTCAATCATATAACCAACCTAACATAACATACATTAATCTTTCATAGGTAATTCAAGATTATAGAGTTAAGGATGAGGGAACATAGTCATCACCACCACAACCACACATTAGCTACAACATCATTCCTAAGCAATTCATCTAACATAATTGAGTTTAAGAAAGAGCCAACATTCATACCTTCTTTCCCTTTAATGGGACTTCATACTTCAATCACCCAAAAATGCATAATAAATAAACAAAACAAGTTCACCAAGAAGCAATTACATAATTAACTTAAATATAGTCAAATAAAATATTCATCATCTTCACAATTCACCATATCAATTCAAGGTTTTCATGAAATTGGGGAAGAACATGGGTCTATGGAAATCTTGAGTGAATAACAAGAATTAACCGTCAATATATACTTAAACAACTTTAATTGACCACAATTCATCACAGTTGATTCTTAATTTTATTTTTCAAAGAAGACCTATGTGTAGAGAAAAACCCTAGTTTTGGGGAAGTTTGAAAACACCTTTGAAGGGACCTCTTGGGAAAAGGAATCCAAAGAGTGAAAGAAACTATATCTTAACCAAAACATTAGCCACCAATTTGAGTAGAAAACTTGGGTATTTAGTCTTCTTCTTCAAGTTTCAATGCTTCTTCAATGGAGGTTGAGTAGAGAGAATTTAGAGACAAGTGGGAGTTATTTGGATTTCAATTTGGGGTTTTGATTTGGGTGGATAAATGTGGTTAAAAACTGATTTAAAAGCAATATGTAACCCTTCCCTAAAATATCCAAAAGACCCGTCAATTAATTGAATTTTTAGTAAAGTCAAACTTGACATCAAATTTCAAAACTTTTTGTCTGGAAATAAGTTTGCATCGCGGAACTGTTCCAAAAAGATTTCTAAAATTAATTTTTACACAGTAGAGTACGCAAAGTGCCCGCGGCCCTGGCCAATATTTTTGGTCCTTGGTGAACCAAGTCTTCAATGCGGACTGGTTCCTCCTATGTGCAACGGCATGCTGCCTTAGGCAGCTTGTTGGCCAATAGTTGGGTCCCCCTAAAGTTTCCCTTGGATGTTCCTTGGGGGGGTCTTACCTGGATAATTTGACTCTATATACATTATTTTACCAAAACTTCCAAACTTTCACAACACCTAAGGACTTTTACTAGTACAATTTTACTAGTTTCCGGACGTCATGGTTGCCCCTTGACGTTTAGGTTCTAATACTTCTAAATTAAGTTTATTACATTAGTATTGGTATGGAAACACCAATTTACACATTATTCAATAGGTGAGGATATAGTATAGGTCATTGAATGTCCAAGTTGATATAAAACTAAGCAAGTGGGACCTAAATTTATCAAATCTCTTCATCATATTCTGCAACATATCCTTTATATTGTCAAACTTTCTACAAGATTCTTGGGAACGTAGGGACAATACTTTTCATTCCTGTTGTCATAGTTGTTCCGGTTGTAATTGTTATCATGATTTTTGCTCACATCCCGGACATAGTTACCCTCACAGTTGTAGTTTCCTTAGTTCCTAAACTTGGTTTTGCTTGATCTTGGCACCAATTATCCAAGTTGGAACATTGGATGTTTGCTGGGAAACACCCTCACTCCCCCCCCGTCTGATCATTCACATAGTTCAGATCCTCCTCATAGTACCACTCTATAAATGATGCTGGTAAAGGTCTAGTCAAACAGGTCACAACATTTACCTTTTCCACACCATTGCGCAGATGTTTTAGTACCAATCCTAATTTTGTCCTCATCTGTGCTATTTCTTCCCATAAGTCATCATTATCCTGATTGGCTGCGCAGTTTGGAAAGTAAAGGTATTCCTACCAATGCTTGCCTTTCTTGTGCTCCAGGATTTGTTGTTCTTGAAGATTCTTTCAATATTCTCAGGGATCTCCTCAAAGCTGCACTTACAATATGATCCTTCGGCAATAGTATCTAATAAGCTTTTCCATTATCATCATGCCCTCTATAGAAATATTCCTTCAGTGACTTCTCATCACCGGGCATTTGGAACACTTCTCATTAACCTGATGAACTTGTACTCTTATCATAAACGTGGTGAACCTATCTTAAGAATCACTTATCTACTCTCCAGGAAATGCAACGAAATTATTCAATTTAACCTTATAATTCAACTTTTTAGACACATGAAAGTACCTTGCCACGAACACCTTATACAGTTGGCCCCAAGTGTAGATAGAATTTTATGGTAACAATGAAAACCAGACAGCAACATCACCGGTGTATGACAATGGGAACATTCTCAACCCTATTACATTTAATCTTTTTTGGACTTCCTAGATAACTCTTGCAAACACTCAAAAATTGGCCATATGAACATAAGGATCCTTAGAAGGCAACCTAGAACTCTCACTTTATCAGAATGTTGGTTAAGACGAATGTCAGACCTGGAGGCAATGGAAGGAGAACTATGTACCAAACTGATGATGCAGTTGCATCATAGTCTACTCTATAGTGATAGTAAAAACTTGGTGTTGTGTGGATGATGCACCTTTTTTGCATTCCGAATTAAACTACCACCATAGACCTAAACAAGCTAATTAACAACCCTTGGAGACTGCATTTCAACTCTATCACCTAGATTTTCTACGGTTTGATTGTTGTGTACCCCTTGATTATTCATTCTCCTCAAAGTTTTGTTCAGTTTTGGATCGTAAGGGATCAAATGTTCGCCTTGACTCCATTTACTTGGCATACAATAGAGTAGAAACCTGAAGAAACAAAAAAACAACATAAAATTAGGAAATACTTTATTAAAGTTCAACAATTGTAGTTATTTTAATTTAAAATTCATATTCCCCGGCAGTAACATCAAACTTTGATACGCTCAAATTACACCTCCCTAATAAGTATAAGTGATTATTGTAAAATAAAGAACCCAACTTATAGGTTGGGTTTGACCCCTCGAGGAATATGGTCTAGACTTAAATTACCTAACAATTATATCCATTTAGTCTATGAATTTCCATGGGAAAAAAAGGTTGGAGGAATTGAAATAAAGTAACAAATTATTATGCTTCAGTAACAAATAGACAAGATTCAACTTTGTTGTATCAATTTGAGAAAGAAGTTAGGGAATATGTGTTCCCATAATCTCTTAATGCGGCAATCCTAATAATAGTAATCATTTCTATCATATCCGGGAAGTACCCACTAGAAGTAACCGGCGTCGTCCTCACAGTGGACTAGGATAGCCTCTTAGAATTCATCATGCATTCATCGGTTAAAAAGTGCGGAAAATTAAAACTTTTCATCAACATCTATTTCATGGGGTTTATTTATACTCTCGTTTACACAAAATGTATTCATAGCGAATATACATAGATTCCTCATATAAGACGATTACATAGCCTTTCTAGTTTTATGTCATATATAGACAACATACATTATATTATAAAAAGGGACGTCTCATATTAAACCATCTATACGGAATAGCACAATATGGGAATAGCCCTAGAACAAATGTATAAATATCACTTAGGGCTTACAATAATATCATGAAATAACAAGAGTGAAAATAATGATAGTCTTTAGACTATAGAAATGTAACGTAGGTAGAGTGATAGAAAGGCATCATCCTCGGAACATGAGGACATACCCACACTTGGAAAAATGATTCAAGCGTTTCTTCAAAGTGGTCATGAACCCTTCAATTATCGGAACCTACAATGTTGGGGGGAAAAAGGAGAAATGGGGTTAGCACATCACTTGTACTACATATAGAACCATATGCACATACAACATAAAAATCATGCCAAAAGGGACATTTGTTCAAAAGCATGCAAAGTAACTCTAGAAATACCTTATGCACATTTAAAAACCAATGCAAGTCAATAAGCACATATTACTTAATTCAAGACCATGTACATCACAAGACCAACAATATCAAGTATATCCAAGTCAACATGCATATCAAAATAATTGAGCACATAATCAAGACAACTCTATCATCAAGTTATAATATCAACAAGCATGAATAAGATTTTATAACATAAAATCCTAAGCAAGACCATCACTCATACACCCCATTATGTCTACAAGTGCAATGACTAAGTAAGGCCTCATAACCTTACTCAACCAAGTACACCCAATAGGAACTATAAGATATATCCAACTTTAGATGCTATATCATTAAGAGTAGACATCATCATACTTTTACAATAAAGACCAACCACATGTTTATAAGTGAAACCAACAGCACATAGTGTGATTAACATGTAAGATCAACATATATATATTATTTATATTTATAACTATATAAGAACATAAGGACATCCTTCTAAGACTTCCCTCAAGGCTAACTAGTGCAATGTATAGGTAGAGTAGCATACCCCTATCTAGACTAAGTCAAACCCCTCAAGTCATCCTAGTTAGAGTAACTTTATTGTTTAATTTTACTTTTGGTAACATCTTACCTTAACCGACATGGAAAACATGAGACAATGTGGAATCCGGTGTCATGGAACCCTACACAAATAAAAAGGTGGACTACTTGTCAAGGTAATACCAAAACATGAACATAGCATCTACGTGGATCCACTAGCTAGTATTCCTATAGAGACAACATAGCTCAACAACTATGAGACGTAGGTAGGAACCTCTTTATGCTACATGGAATATAGTCTCCAATCTCATGAGTACATTAGTAAACCTACCTTCAATATGTGGAAACGGACACTTCTCACTTCTAGTTCACTCATTGCTAAGCTACAGTCCCTTTTGAAATGTATTTCATTAACAATCATAACTTAGTATAGGTCATAAGGTCTACCCCTTATATAGTCATAATCATTGCCAATAGGGATTGCATGATAACACCTTTCATTACAACTCTCATATGTCAGATTATAACATTAACATCATTATATCATAGTAAGGCAAGTAGGTACTTCATCACCAACCTTATATTATTATAACTTAAGCACAATCACACAATTATATAATCTATACATTTTAATTAGACTTCATACCAACCTTAATCAATATCATCATAAGGAATACTTCAATATAATTTCATCACATAACACAAGTAATCATAATTGAAGTAAAGGTTTGAGATCACAAGACTTACCCAACCACCTTCACAAGCCATCATCAAAGGTTTTACCATAAACCATCCAATTAAACCTAATAATGTGTTTAATTTCATCACACAATAATAGTTAACACAATAATGAAGTCAATTGAATCATTACACATCAATTCATCACTAGTTCATAACCTACAGTAAAATGAGAAAAGATCATCTTCCACAAACTAGGTCAATTCATCAAATACTAGCATAATAGAATCATAATAAATCATAATATAAGCATAATAAGTAAAATAAACCATAGACAATGCAATTTATAAGATCAATTTCGTAACAGAAAGAAACCAATAAGAATTCATCTTTTTGAAAACCAATTTTGAAGTCACCCTTTGGGGAAAGGAATTCAAAAGGTGAAAGGATCCCATACCTTGTTAATTGTTGATGTTTGATGGAGAAAAGGACCCTTCTTGAAGCCCTAAGACCTAGACATATACCTTCAATGGAAATCTTTTATTTGGGAAAGAGAAAGAAGGGAGAAGGAAGAGCAATTGTGTTTGACATATCCTTTCAATGGAGATCTTCTATTTGGGAGAGAGAAAGAAGAGAGAAGGAAGAGAAATTGTTTTTTTGGGAAATATGGGAGTTGGGTTAGTTTTATTAGGTTTAGTCATCATTAAATAACTTAATTAGACCTCCCCTAACCCCTAACTAATTAATTAACCACCTAATTAACCTACGCCCTTGCCCCCTCCATCCTGCACAGTTGTCGATGGTGTCAGAGGTTGGTCCAACGAATCTTTGGTAAAAATGTCTAAGTATCCAATGACGGTATCCATCCATGGCCCATCGGTGGCCCTCGTATGTAGATACTATGCACGACAGCTTTTTAGCCAACATGGAAGGGTCCACCTTAAGGACTCTTTGGTTGGTCCTTGGAGAGTCATACCTGGATGCTTTTACTATAAAAGAACCTAATACTCTGTAGACACCTTACTACCAAATTTCATTAAATTCCGACTCCTAAAACCTTGTCAAATAGTCTAAGGCACACTAGCACCTTTTGCATCAGTCTTCTGACGTCGTGGGTGTTCCTTGACGCTTTGATTCTAAAGCTTCCTAAAATGACTTATATACATTATATTTGACCTTAAAACAGTGTTAAAACATTAGAATATCATGTTAAGCTCAAGATTAGGCTTTAGGATTTCGGAGTATTACATTATCCCCCCTTAGGAACATTTGTCCCTGAATGACATTAAAATCTTTTGAATGGAAAATATATACTCAAGACTAGTAGCCCAACCAAAAACAACATATCAAAACAAGAGTTACAACTCAACATAAAACTTACACATAGCAATTCATAACTTAAGTTACTACACATAAGAGCTCAAGATCACAACATGAGGAATCTCTTTCTCACATCAACATGATCTCAACATATCATTAAAGAGTCAATTATGCCAAAATTCCTTTTCAAAACATTTTAACATGCTCAATATCATTTCATGAATACAACACATACCGAATACTCAAATAAGTGCAAATCAAGCAAAAGGACATTTTTACATAAAACTATGTTTTACCAAAAACCTATATCATAAACATGAGCTTAAGAGTGGAGACTCGCGCACTTCAAACTATCCAATTGGATACCTACATCTCCTACCATACAAGGCCTCAAAAGGAGCCATAGATATAGATGAATAGTAACTATTGTCATACGAAAAGTCAACCAAAGGAAAATGTCTATCCCAATTTCCCTTGAAGTCGATTATAAAAAGTGGTGCTTAGATTCACCTTGGTACCCAAACCTTTTTTGAATGACCTATAAAACCTAGATGTGAATTATGCACCCTCTATCCGATATGATGGATAACGGAATACCATGGTGAAACACAATCTCATCTATGAAGATCCTTGCATAATCCTACGCTGAGTAAGTGGACTTCACGGGAATGAAATGAGATGATTTGGTCAACCTATCCACAACCACCATATGGAGTCATGTTGCTTTCATGTTCGAGGAAAACCTACAACAAATTCCATATTAATATCTTACCACTTCCAAGAGGGAACTTAGATTTCTTGGAGTAGACCACCCGGCTTTTGGTGTTCGGCCTTCAATTGTTGACAATTTGGACATTTTGAAACAAATTCCGCTATGTCCCTTTTCAAACCATCCCACCAAAACACTTCTCTAAGGTCATGATACATCTTTGTAGAACCCAGATGAACGGATTAAGGGGAATCATGAGCTTCCTCAAGAATCCGGTTTCTCAAGTCATTAACATTGGGCACACATAACCTTCCTTGATACCTCCAGACACCATCCCCTCATACAGCGAATGATGCATCTGTGAACATATTTCACTGGGTATTTCTTGAGTTTTTCTACATGATACACACTAGTCGTAGTCATACGTTTTATAGCATCCACAACTACATTTGCCTGCCGGGGTGGTAGCGAACACTCATATCGTAGTGTTTCAACAATTCCAACCAACTTCATTATGGAGATTTAACTCTCTTTGAGTAAACACATATTGAAGACTCTTGTGGCTGGTATACATATCAACATGGAAAACATACAAATAATACCTCCATAATTTCAAGGCACCTACCCCAGTCTCAAGTCAATCTTAGAAAAGTAGCTTGCCCCTTGGAGTTGATCAAACAATACGTTAATCCAAGGGAGAGGATACTTGTTCTTAATAGTAACTTTATTGAGTTGGCGATAATTGATGCACATTCTAAGGGACCCATCCTCTTCTTCACAAACCATACAGTGCACCCCATGGAGAAATACTAGGTCTAATAAAGCCTTTGTCTAGAAAGTCCTCGAATTAAGCCTTAACTCTTTAATTTCAGTCGAAGCCATCCGATAAGGAGGAATTAAAATGGGGTTGGTATCTGGTACCAAGTCAATATCAAAATCAATTATCCGTTAGGGAGAGATTACGGGAAGATAATTAGGAAAGACCTCCGAAAATTCCCTCACTACGGGGACTAACTCAATGGGAGGATTTTTGGAGTATAAATATTTGACTCTTACAATATGGTATAAACACCCTTTTGAGATCATTTTACAAACTTTCATACAAGAAATGAAACGACCTTTAGGAATAGAATTTCCCCACTTCCACTCGAAGACGGGTTCATTTGGAAAATTAAACTTGGCAATTCTTGTCCTACAATCAATTGAAGCAAAACAATCATGCAAACAATCCATCCCCAAGATTACATCAAAATCGAAAATATCAAGTTCTACTAATTCAACATAAGTAACTTTTATTGGGCAACATTATAGGACAATTTCTCTATACCCTCTTTGCAATTATCGACTCACCTATCGGGGTAGTTACCATAAAAGGTTCATTTAGAATATCGGGAAAAACATCAAACTTCCTAGGTATAAAGGAGTAATAAAAGAAAATTTATCACCCCGATTAAGTAAAGCATAGACACCAATAGAGAAGACTATTAACATAACTTTCACCACATCGGGAGAACTCTCTTGTTCAACTCTAGAGCGAAGTGCATAAAAGTGATTCTTCTTTGGAGCATCCACATAAGAACCACTAGCTTGATCTTGCATGCTTCCTTTTTCTTTCCCCTTTATATTTGGGAAATCCCTAACCTTGTCGCCACTATTGCCACACCCAAAGCAATTGTTCGTCCCAACAAGGCAATCACCATAATGCTTCTTGCCACACTTTTTACAAGTTTATTTTTTTTCAAACACAAAAACACTGAAACGAGTATAGTATTTTTTTTAATCTTATTAATGACGTAAAATGCAACTGCAAGGCAACATACCAAGTGCAAAAACAACTTGTCAACTCAGCACATCTTTTTCATAACCCTACCAGCTATATATAAATAAACCAAATTATTGATTAAAACCAAATCAAATCAATCTCCCTTTTACTTTCCAAAAAAAAAGAAAAAATAAAAAAAAGTCCCTATTATTGTTGTTGTTTGATATGGTACTCTTAGTTGGAAAAATTATCCATTTTCTAAAAAACATGGATAACCATCATCATCATCATAATCACAATCCAGAAGCCTTATTAGCTTCTTCTTTGCAAAGTTTTCGATCCGCAATATCGAAAATCTTGAACAAAATCTTGCCAATTTTAGAACCAGAGACAGAACTGGAATTTCAGTTTTTGTCCCTAGTTTGGATTCAGAAATGTGTTGGTGTAATTCCATCGATTAATAGGGCATTTGCAAAGCTTGTGGTTGTAATAGAGCATCCAATGAACAAATGGGGAAAATCACAAATTAAGGAGTATTTGGATTATAGCTTGAGTTTGTTAGAGCTTTTGAATTCTGAAACATCTGGTGTTTCTCATTTAAGTCATGCTAAGCTTTGCATCTCTCATGGATTGAGCTTCATTGGAAAAAATTCTGATCCGTTGGTGGTTTTAGAAAACATTTAAAAAATCACTTTTCACAAGTTGTCTTATTTCTAGGTGAGCTAGTATTTTTACCTTTTGAAGCGTAGGGGTAGACAGCCTATCATCACGAGCCTTGAAAATTTGGAAGGAATTTTTTAGGAAAATTGTTATTGAACCTAGGCTTGCCTTGAATTTCAAGCCTACTCTTTGAGGAACCACTTTCATAAAACCTTGCCTTATTGTCATCCCTATTCTTCCTACTTAAGCTAGTTTCTTCCACTTATTGATCATGAACCATAAGAAGAGAGACATTCATGTTATTATGAAGCATAGCCTTAAGACATTCTTCCACCAAGTCATCAGAAACCTCCGTAAGAAAATGATTCAGCCCTTTGGTTTGAAACCAAGGATGGAGCATACTAGCACAACTTAGTAAACATCAAAGAGTAGTCAAGTACACTCATACCTCTTTGACGAAGGTTGACAAATTCTTCCACCTCATCTTCCCTCACCTCTCTAGGAAAGACCCTATCAACAAAAGCACTCTTGAAAATCTCCTAAATCACTGGACCACCTCTTAGTGCCCTATTATCTCTCCACTGCATGTACCAAGTTTGGGCCACATCTTTGAGTTGATAGGATAGCAACTTAGCCTTTTCAATTGAGGTCACACCCATAGAATAGATAATCTTATAGAAATCATCGAGGAAATCTTGAGGGTCCTGATCTGACTTCGACCCAAAGTATGGGTTGATTCATTATAGTGAAGTCTCTCAAACGAGAGGCCACAGTGGTAACATGTTGAGACACTTGAGGTCCAACCTCCCTATTCACTTGGGTCGTCATATCTTGGACTTGATAAGTGACGTCATTAGCTTGAGAGGTCATGGATTTGTCCAAATTGAGAAAAACTGCTCAAATCTCTCCGTTGGTCGTCGGTGGAGTAACAACTAGAACATGATCACCCACAACAACTTCTTCAATTGAGGGGCTTGATTGTCTTGCGGAGGAGCTTCATTGTCATGAACCCCCGCATTAGATATCCCTTCCTTGGACCTTCGAGCAACTTCCTTTAGAGTATTCATACCTATAACCACAATACAAGGTTTAGGTGAAAGCACAAGATTCTAGAGGCACGATGTAGGAATACAAGAAAATGAGAATTTCTAAGCATCACATAGTTTCTCATTCATAAGTGTGGCGCGCTTCACAATTATGAATAGGAACCTATAGAGACTGAGTTTAATTAGACATCATTTCTACGTATATTCAACCTCATGCTCTGATACCAATAATGTCACATCCAGGAAGCACCCTCTAGACGTAACGGCGGCGGCGTCTTCAGAGAGGACTAGGAATAGCCTCTTAGCATTCATCATTACATTCATAGGTTAAAAAGTGTGGAAAATTATTACTTTTAATCTATATCTATTTCATGAGGTTTACTGAAATGTCTCGCTTACACATATTATATTCATAGCGAGTATACATAGACTCCTCACATAAAAAAATTACATAATCTTCCACTTATATGCCACATATGGACAACATACATAATATAGTCTTAAAAGGGATGTCTTATATTATACCGTATAAACAAAATAGAACAATATGGGTATAACCCTTGAAGAAATGTATAAATGCCACATAGGGCTTACAACAATATGTTGAAATAACATGAGTGAAATGATTGTATTTAGACTATATCAATGTAACATACGTAAAGTCATAGAAAGGCATCATCGTCGGAATATAAGTACATACCCACACTTGGAGAAATTATCCAAGCCTTACTTCAAAGTTTTCACGAACCCTTCAGCGACTGGAACATAAAATGTTGAGGAAAAGGGGAGAAATGGGATTAGCACATCACTTGTAATAAGTATAGGATGATATGCACATACAACATAAAAATCATGCCAAAAGGGACATTAGTTCAAAGGCATGAAAAGTCACTTTGGAAATACCTTATGCACATTTAAGAACCAATACAAGTCAATAAGCACATATTACTTAAGTCAAGACCATGCATATCACAAGACCAACTATATCAAGTATAGCCAAGTCAACATTCATATCAAATAATTGAGTGCGCAATCATGACAACTCTATCATCAAGTTATAATATCAACAAGTATGCATAAGATTTCATAACCTCATATCCTAAGAAAATTATCACTTATACACCCCATTAAGTCCACAAGTGAAATGAATAAGTAATGCCCCATATCCTCACTCAACCAAGTAAACCCAACAAGAACTATAAGAAATGTCCAACTTCACATACATATCATTAAGAGTTGACATCATCATACTTTAACAATAATGATCAACCACATGTTCATGAGTGAAACTATTTTATCACATAGTGTGATTTACATGTAAGATCAATATATATATATATATATATATATATATATATATATATATATATATATTTATAAGCATATAAGCACCTAAGAACATCCTTCTAAGGCTTCCCTCAAGGCTAACTAGTGGAATGTATTGGTAGAGTCCCATTCCCTACCTAGACTAAGTCAAATCCCTCAATTCATCCTAGTTTGAATTCACTTTATTATTTTATTTTACTTTCGATAACATCTTGCCTTAACCAACACAGACCACATGAGCAAATGTGGAATCAGGTGTCATGGAACCCTACACCGAAAGAAGGCGGACTACTTGGCAAGGTAGTACCTAAACATAAACATAGCATCTATGTGGATCCACTATATAGCTTTCTATAGGGGCAACATAGTTCAAGAACTAGGGGATGTAGTAGAAACCTTCTTTATGCTACATGCATTATAGTCTCCAATCTCATAAGTACATTAGTGAACCTACCTTCCCTATATGGGAAGGGATACTCCTCACTTCTATTCTAGTCGGTGCTAAGCTAGAGTCCTTTTTGAAATGTCTTCCATTAACAATCATAACTAAGTTTATGTCATAGGGTCTACCCCTTATATAGTCATAGTCATAGATCAATAGGATTTGAATAAGAACACCTTTCATTACAACCCTCATATGTAAGATTACCACATTAACATAATTATATCATACTAAGGCACATAGTTACTTCATCACCAACCTTATATCATTACATCTTAATCATAATCTCATAATCACATAATCAAGACATTTCAATTCAATATCATACCAACCCTATCAATCTCACTATAAGGTAAACTTCAATATTATTCCATCACAAACACAAGTAATCATAATTCAAGTAAAGGTTTGAGATCAGAAGACTTACCCAATCTCCTCCACAAGATATCACCCAAGGTTTTACCACAAACCATTCAATTACACCCAATAATGAATTTAATGTCATCACACAATAGTAATTAACACAATAATGAAGTCAATTGAATCACTACACATCAATTCATCACAAGTTCATAAACCTAGGGTAAAAGGGGAAAATGTCATCTTCCACAAACTAGGTCAATAAATAACGAACTAGCGTGAACAAATCATAATACAACATATTATAAGTGCAATAATAAAAAAATACCAAAGATAATGTAATATAGAAGGTCAATTTCGTAATAGAAAGAAACCCATAAGAATTAATCTTTCTAAAAACCAATTTTTAAGTAACCCTTTGTTGATAGGAATGCCAAATGTGAAAGGATCTCACACCTTGTTAATTGTCAAATTTTGATGGAAAAAAGCACCCTTATTTCATACCTAAGAACTTGACTTATCCCTTTGATGGAGTTCTTTTATTTGGGAGAGAGAAAGAAAAGAGAAGGAAGAGCAATTGTGTTTATGGGAAATATGGGAGTTGGGTTAGTTTGATTAGGCTTATGTCTTTATATAAGTCATTAACGAACATAATTAGAACTCCCCTAAACCCTATCTAATTAACTAACCACCTAATTAATTAAATGACACAACTTAAAACTTAACAGTAAATTAGTTGTCGGACCTACGAGACCTCGATCGACGGTCCATAGGTCCACTTAAACCCTTGACCCCCTCCGTCCTGCATATCCGTAGATGGTGTCAGAGATTGGTCTAAATGGACCTTTGGAAAAAATGTCTAAGTGTCCAACGAAGGTGTCCATCAACTCCCCGTCGTTGACCCTCACTGGTAGACACTATCCATGACAACTTTTTAGCCAACATGGAAGTGTCTTCCTCAAGGACCCTTTTGTGGTCCTTGGGGAGTCGTGCCCAGGCATTTCGACTAAAATCAATTCTAATACGCTTTAGACACATTACTACCAAATTTTATTAAATTTTGACTCCTAAAATCTTATCAAATAGGCTAAGGTACAGTAGCACCTTTTGCACTAGTCTTCAGACGTCGTAGTTGTTCCTTGATGATTTGATTCTAAAACTTTCTAAATTACTTATTTATATTATATGTGACCTTGTAACAGTGTTACAGCTCTTAGACTCTCATGTTAATCTCTAGATTAGACTTTTGACTTTCAGAGAATTACAATTTCCTAGTATTTTACATCCAAAGTTCGTAAGTTAGGTATCCCTAAGTTATTAGTTCTCCAAGTAGGAAATTTCACATCGTACTTTGGTACGACTACGGGTGTATGCTTTACTAAACCTTACCTTTTACCTCATATTAGGCATCACACCAATGTATGACTTAGTTTTCACCCTCACTTCAATTGATATTAGACTAGTAGATAGAATCCACTAAATCTCTATTGTAAATTCTTTTCTTATTCACTACCTCCTCAGTATGGAAAGTAAGAACAATGCGGGTTATAATGTTGTGCACCGTTAAAAATACTTCTAAGCGAAAGAACTAACATTACAAGCATAAAAACTATTAAAAAAATTACTTAATTATTATTCATACTTTGTTAATTTATCATGGTTTCTACAACCCTAGTTGTGGATTTAGCAACTCATGCTTGAAAGAACAAAATTCATAATTGGGTAAATAGAATTCATGAACTTACAAGTAGAATTGATGAAAACCCAAAATTTTCAAAGTTAAACTTGCATAAAATGAATTCTGGAATGTTAATTGCTAAGAGTTTGCAAATTACTTCATCTACGAACAAAACTAATGCTTTATAATAATATATAACACCCAAAAAATGAGGTTTATGACTCCTATTCATAGAAAATAAATCCTAAGAAAATAGTAAACAAAATAAGTAAATAATCTGTCTGGACGCAGTATAAATTGATGTTTCAACCCACAAACTGTGGGTCGACGTATTGTCTCTGGGTCCCTTTCTTGGCTCATCACTTGGATAAATTCACCAGGTATAAGAACCTTCAATTATATGGGTGGTCGCTTCCATTTCACTAAAGAGAACCTTAGAATCACCAATGGTAGGATGATCTCATGTTCATGTGATTGATGTATTTGTAAGTATGTGTATATCATTATAGGTGGTCTTAAGGATCATTTAGTTGTTCCCAAAGAGGGTGTATGGGCAGTCTCTCTTTATCCTACTTAAGTTAGTCTTAGGATAACTTTCAGTGACGGAATTATATGTTAAAAGGTGTGCAAAGTGAACCTAATGAACTTCCCTATAACAGTGAAGAATATTACTATACAGTGAAGTGAGTTAACTTTAATGTCTTCTTAAAAATGTGACTAATTGCTTAAATGATTTCTCATTTTTTTCTAAGTTGGTAAATGTTATTCTTAGGCTTATAGTATGATGTTTTAATCAAAATTCATGAAAATAATGTTACTTACTAAATGTTCCTTTTTCGTGGTTTTTGCATGGCTTTCATACTTAGTGTATCTAATGTGCTAAACCCTTTTTTTCCTTTTTTGACTAAAGTGTAGGGAATTGTAAGTCTTGATGTTCCATGGAGCATGATAGGTTTCTAAGGGTTGAAGATGAAGTATTGGTGAGTCCTCATCGATTCGAGGACAATAACCACACGTGTTCCCTTGTGTCATTAGACTTTATTTTATGTCTTGTATAGGATTAGTCCAAAGTGTTATATACTTTAAAGTTTAGATGGTTCAAGGAGATGTTGTAAAGGTTTAATGTTTTAAATAAAAATCTTTCGTTTGTGTAATATTTATGAAATGAGTTCTTTGTGTGTTAAGAAACTTTTAAATTATTACTCATTTTAGTATGTTTATTATACAATGAATGGTACGAGTAGCTTTGATTACACTTCTTGAAGTATCATTTGCCGTGTGGCGACACAAGAACGCTCTAATTTCTAGGGTGTACTTGTCGGTCGTGACAAACTTGGTATCAGAACATAAGGTTTAAGGAGTGTATTTTTGTCTCCTGAACCACATCTAGTAGAGTGTTATTTATAATGTGAAGCGCACCACATTATTAATAGAAGGCTATTGGGTGCTAGGAAAATTTTCACTTCTTCATTGATCTAATTGTTCCTAAGAGCTATATATATGGTGTATTTCCCTTGTTTGCCTTATGTGTTAGTTCCTCGAGGGTGAATTTGTGAAGTTTTGGTTGAGGGAGAGAAAAGATGATATGTTACTTGTTGGATGAGGTGTGAAAGATGGTGTTGATGACCTTTGATAGTCTTAATTACCTTTTGAAGGGTAGTTAAGTGAGAATGTAAAAGGAGTGGTTGTTGAGGTGGTTTGAATTTGTTTAAGACCCAACTATAGGAAGGAATGTGAAGAGATTGGAAATAGTAAAGGTGAGTTCTCCTATTAGGGGAGATGTAGTGGTTAGATGATAAGACCTATTGACATTCTTTAGTCTTCATAGGTAAACCTTGGTAAGAAAGTTTAGTAAGGTTTAAGGTGCCTTGAGGGAGTTCCTTGTGGTAAATGTTCTGTTGACCTTAGAATGGGTTTCTCCTGAGTGGGGGAGTATAGTGAAAAGTATTGTTGTTGGGAGTAAGGTGCCCTTAACCTTTCTTTATGTGTTTATTCAAGCCTAATACAAAGAGTTCTTAGTAATTTGATTATGTAGGAGTCTTTTGTGGAAAATGAGTTCCAAATATACACGTTTTGATTGAAGTTTTGTTGAGCGAGAAAATGAGTTTTTATGCATGGTATCTTCTCATGATTCATGTGCATCTAATGTAGGTTGCTAATTGTTTCATATAGATTCATAGTGAGGTTGTCTAAATGGTTATATGAGATTGATTTGTGGAGCATCTATAAGGTATTTCTGAAGTGTTGCATTGTTAGATTGTGAAGCATGTTCATTATAAAGATTGTCTGCTCATTGTGAAAATGTTTCAAAAATGACTGATTCATTATTTGCTCTAAAATTGTTGTAATGTGATTAGAACTGATGTATATGAGTATTATATTGAATATAAAATGATTTTTTGTGATTTAGAATGAAGCATGTGAGTTTCATAGCATAATAAGTTATAAAATGCCTTCTAGTTTCTTGTTGTGTTGTGAATCTCTCGATTATGTGAAGTTGATGTTTTCTTCTTGATTATGTGATATATGGTATGGTTTTGAGTTGTTAATTTGAATCTCTATTCTTGGAAGTGTTCAGAGAGTGGCAAGTGTCATTCGAGGACGAATATTGTCCAAGTGGGGGAGAATGTAAGACCCCGAAAATGACACTTTGGATGACACTGATGTGGTAGATCCTAAACTCGTATACGAGCATATTTTGGTTGGGAACAGCCGGGCAAATATCCCCTAGGGCCATTCAAGGGTCCTTGAGGAAGGACCCAAAGTTGGTGCCAAAACTGTCCAAGACAGCCCAACCAACGGTTGGCAATCGATGCCCAGTGGGTCAGTCAACGCCCGTTGGTGGTGCCTCGTCGATGGACACTTAGGTGTGTGGGAGAGAAAGCAAAGGACAGGTCTCAGTCCCTGACCATGGACAATAGGATGATCCATTGGTCAAGGGACGGACCATTGATGGGCAACCGTCGATGGTGTTGTCCTGAGTGCAGTCCACTGTAAGTTCAAGGGGTTAATTGCTAATTTCACCCCACGCACCTATAAGTCTTTGGATGGTTGTTTTGAGTATTTATATGTATTTTAAGAGTATATAAGTCATTAAACTCTCATTTAAACCCTAACACTTAAATAAAAACACATTCCCTCCCAAAGTTTCTTCAAAAACCTCCATGAGAGTTCAAGGTGATGATGGAGCTTGAAGATGGTTCTTCAACGGAGTTTCTTCTTCAATTATAATTGGTTTCTTCGAATAAGGTATGTGAGTTCTTAATTGAAGGCTTTCTATCATCTTAGAGCCAATTTCAAAGATGATTTTCAAAGATTTCAAAAAGATGGAAAAGTCAAATTTCTACTCTAAGTCTTGAGTTCTTACATGAAAGGTTTTTAAACGTTAAGATATGATGCTATTGATGTATAGTTGATGTTTTCCAATGAAATTCTCCATGGACCCTTGACCTTCACAAAACTCTCAATTTGACAAAAATATGTGTTATGTGATCATCCTTTGATATTGTTGAATTCAAGTGTAGATTGTTAAATAGAGAATAGTCTCAAAGATTGTCTCATCTCATACCATCTAAACGATCATAGAAATTTGGGCATAGCCCTACATAAATGTAAAGAAACCACAAATAGGCTTATACAAATAGTACTCAAATGAAAATAGAATGAACATAAGAGTCTTAGAAAACAAAGCAACTTCATAAGCAAGATAGTGGAATCGCCCTCGGAAAGTGAGGACCTACCCACTTGGATGATAGAGAATATCCAAGCCTTCTTCAAGTCGTCTCAAATGAGCATTCAATGACCGGAACTTAAAATATCTCGGAAAAAGGAAGAAAATGCGGTTAGTACGCCACTTGTACTAAGTATGAGACCATATACACAAATAAGAGCAAAACATAACTAAAAAGGGACATTTGGTTTAAACCATGTTCATTTACCCTTTTAAAAGTCTTATGCACAATCAAGCAAATCATACCAAATAACAGTACATACTTACTAACTCAACCAAGTAATTTTCATATCAACATACTTGAACCCATAACCTAATACAACCCTATCATCAAGGAATGACATCACAACATGAATAACAGTTAATCATAGCATAATAAGCAAGACAACTATCTATGTATCCTTATCAAATCAACAAGTGCAATGACCAAGCAAAGACCCATAACATTACTCAACAAGAAATACAACAAGAATCATGACTAAAACCCTACTTCACATAACATGACGTTTAGATATATATTTCATCTTACTTTAACAATATAACCTAACACATACTCATAGGTGAACTAATCAACATATAGTATCAACAATGTGCAAGTTCATCATATACATATCATATATCATCATAATCATAAACATACATAAGAACATCCTTTTAATACTCCCGTCAAGGCTAACTACTGCAATGCTTAGGTAAAATCCCATACACCTACCTAGACTAAGCTAGACCCCTTAGGTTATCCTAGTTAGAGTTCAATCCTTAATTCATTTTACCTTTTGGGAACATCTTGACCTAACCTACATAGACCACATGAGCTAGTGTGGAATCCAATGTCATAAAACCCTACATCAAAAGAAGGCGGACTACTTGCCAAAGTAGTACCAAAACATAAAACATAGCAACTATGTGGATTCACTAGCTAGTATTTCTATGGGGGCAACATAGTTCAAAAACTAGGAGATATAACTGGGACCCTTTTTATTCTCTATGCATTGTAGTCTCAAATCTCAAGAGTACTTTAGTGCTACTACCTTCCCTATGTTAGAAGGAACACTCCTCAATCTAGTTCACTCGGTGCTAAGCTAGAGTCCCTTTTTGAAATGTCTATAAGCCTTTAATTATTAATCATACCTTAGTTTAGGTCATAGGGTCTACCCCTTGTATAATCATCATCAATAATATCTCAAGAATAATTCTATGAGTATAATACCTTTCATTACAATTCATATAAGTGAGATTAGCACATTAGCATCTCGTATCATAATAAAGCACATTGATAGTCATCACTATCCTTATAACACATACACCTTAATCAACCTCACAACTTACTCAAGACATTTAAATTCAACATCACACCATTCTATCAATCCTACTGCAAGGCTTACTCCAATATAAAATCATGACTTAACCACAATTAATCACAATTGGAAGTAATGATAGAGATCATAAGACTTACCAAGTCTCCTTCATAGTTCATCATTTAGGCCTTACCGTAAACCATCAATTCAATCCAATTTAGATGTACCACATCATAATTCATTATTCAACATGATAACAATGCTAGAAGAGTCACTACACCATAATTCAATACTAAATAAAAGCTCAAGACAAGATACTTAGGTCAATTCTTATAACCTAGATCACTTCTCAAGAACTACTATGAAAGACTAAAAATCATCCTAATTTGTTCATTATTAGTGTAACAACATCATATAATAATTATTTAACCAGCAATTAATTCAATTGAATCAATCACAACCTAATTCACATCAAGATCAAACCTAGGGTAAAAGGTACATGATCTTGTTCTTCGATTTAGAACAAACCATCACAAATTATCATAATAAAGTTAAAATAAATGTTAATATATTCATTATATCCTAAAGACATCATAAACAACTTTGTATATAACATAAAATTTGTAATTGAATGAAACCCACTTAAAAACTCAACTTTTTAAAATGCTTTGAGGAGCCCTTTGAGGAAAGAAGTCTCAAAGGTGAATTAGATCCCATACCTCAACATTTGATGAAGATTTTATGGTGAAATCGTTCTTTACAGCCCCCAAAACCTCCTCCTATCTCGTCTTCAATGGTGTCTTCGAATAGAGAGAGAAAGAAGAGAGAAGAAAGAGAGTTTATTTTGTTAGGTGAGTTTAGAATAATGAGGGTTGGGGGTATTTATATTGGGGCTTAATTAACTTAATTATATTACCTTAAACCCATAATTAATCACCTAACCCCCTAACTAATTAAATGAAACCAACTCTAAAATGTGCAGGAAAGTTGCAGGCCCATCGATGAGACCTTGACCGACGGGTCGTTGGTCCATCGACGGCTAGGCCTCCCTTCCGTACTGCAACCATAGTTCTTGTCTGAGACTATGAAATTGGGTTTAATCAACATTTTGACTTAGTGTGGGACAACGATTGGCATCGACGCCCCATTGATCCACACACGAGTGGTCTTGTCCCTTTCGTGGTTGCACACTGCCTTGGTAGTGTTGCCTCCTACGTCCTAGGGTCCTCCTCAAGGGACCTTAGTTCATACTTGGGGATTCGTACCCGGACATTTTGACCACGAATCAATTTTAACACATGTTATAAACCCTTCCACCTAATTTCATAAATTTCGAACTCGTAAAAGCTAGTCAAATAGGCTAAGGCACGCTAGCACCTCTTAGCACTAATTTCCAAACGTCATGGATGTTGTTGGACATTTTGGTTCCTAAGATTCATAAATTACCTATATTCAATAAATTAGGTGTCAAAATAGTGTTTAAACCTCATGGAACCTATGTTAGTTTTTAATACTCGTCTTGGATTTTTAAAGTGTTAGATGTAACGGATTGTACGAGCAAGCGCTTCACAACTCACTCAAGTGAATCTTAGAATCACCATTGGTGTGAGGATCTCATGTTAATGTGATTGATGTATTTATAAGTATGTGTATTTCATCATTGGTGGTCTTAAAAATTATTTAGGTTTGCCTATAGAGGGTGTATGGGCAGTCTTTCTGGGCTTGCTTAAGTGAGTATTAGGATAGATTTTAGTGAGGGAATAATATGTTAAAAGGTGTGCAAAGTGAAGTTAATGAACTTCACTGTAACAGTGAAAAACTTCGCTGTTAAAGTGAAGTGAGTTCACTATAATGCCCTCCTTAAAATGTGACTATTTGCATAAATGGTTTCTTATGTGTTGTTAAGTTGGTAAATGTTGTTTTTATGCTTATAGTATGATGTTTTAATCAAAATACATGAAAATCATGTTATTTACTAAATGTCCCTTTTTCATGGTTTTGGCATGGCTTCCATACTTAGTACATCTAATGTGCTAGCCCCTTCTTTTCTCTTTTTGACTAGAGTGTAGGGAATTGGAAGTCTTGGTGTGACATGGAGGATAGATGGATTTCTAAGGGTTAAAAATGAAGTATTGGTGAGTCCTCATCGATTCGAGGACAATATCCACATGTGTTCCCTTATTTCATTAGTCTTTATTTTATGTCTTGTATGGGATTAGTCCCAAGTGTTTTATACTCTAAAGTTTAGATGATTAAAGGAGATGTTGTAAATATTTAATGTTTTAAGAGAATGTCTTCCGATTGTGTAATGTTTATGAAAAAAGTTCTTCTTGTGTGAAGAAAGTTTTAAATTCTTACTCATTTTAGTATGACTATTATGAAATGAATAGTACGAGTGGCTTAGATGAGACTTCTTGAAGTCTCATTTGTCGTGTGGCGACACAAGGACGCTCTTACTTCTAGGGTGTACTTGTGGGTCGTCACAAGAACCTTCAACTTTTTAACCTTTCCTGATAGATATGCAGGAAGGATCGTAGGTTAACCTATGACCCGTCATCTTTCTCTGTGGTTCTACACTTGTCAGATTTCCCTGCTATACCACCTACGATGACTCACCCACAGTCTGTGGAATGGTCTACGGTCCGTTCTAGTACTTTATACAGTGATTACTGAAATTCATCTTCTTAAACCAAGACTACGACTGACCACCCTCGACCCGTCTTTGTACTATAGTCCGTACGTATCTCCATTGGTGACCACTTCTTCACTTTTCATCTCACATCTTCGTCAACCGCATCCAAGCTTTTTTTCCTGCAAACATTATACACAAAACATACACAAAATAGTCCTAGAAGCATACAAACTCTAAGTGAAACACATCAAAAATACTATAAAATCGTAGTATATCAATATCTTTTAGTTAAGATCATACATCTCATATCATATACAAAGAAACTAAGTAAAGTCTATGTCATGACTTTAAATCAGACCCTGATAATGCTTATCATACCTCTCAGTGAGCAAGCAAATATATAAATTTACAGAAGATAAAAATTTAATGAAAAATAAAAAAAATAGGAATAAATATACAAAATAAAACCATACTATTGAAAAATAAATATGATACACAATATATGAAAGAGGTGTGAAAGTGACCTAGAACGACAAAGTAACACAAGAACTAAATCCCACGCCTGGTGTCACCGCTACAGGAAATCTACGTATACATACAAGAGAGCTAACTAATCAAATGTACAAATATAAGCTAGTACAAAAGAGAGAAAGTAGAAACTCTAAGCGACACTCACGTGAGATTGAATGCTCAATGAGGACTACTTGGACTAATAGTTGCATAAGAAAAATATGTATAATCTTAGTACGAATACCGAACCATGGTATACTCAGTAGGCATCATAAACAAATTGAGCTTTGAAAAATCAAATATATGAAGATGCACACAATTCTAAAATTACAATGGATAAGTTCTAAAAATGTAAGCCAATAATCGAGTAAAAAGGAAATAAAAACACAATAAATTGAATACCAAAACATTGAAGTACAAGAAATTCACTACACACACAACAAACCAAACATCAGGATGATGTGATCCAAGAGATAAATGTTGGGAAGTAGAAGCTCGAAATATACCTCAAATCACCCAGAATCATACCTCGAAATTATCAACTGCAATGCGGTGGAATAAAACCCAAATTAAATCAATGGACCTTACAAAATAATATATGGGACTTATCAACAACATAACATGTAGAAAAATATTGCCCAGATCCGAATCAATGGGCTTACTGGAATGATACCTCGGACTTATCAACGTAGAAATAACCCAAAATGCATTAAAACTCCTAAACCAAGTATTTTAAAATTTTAAGTCATAAAAAACCTAGAAACTTTGTGTTTTCCATAATCTTATTTTTCCTTATTTTAAAATGTGGTCCACTCATTCGGGCTTAAGAAAAAGCGGAAACCACTTGCTGGAAATTTAACACCCTACAAACTTCTAGATAAGGCCCGAACTATTCTTAATTTGTTTTTTAGACCACTTTTAGTGATAATTAAATTTCCATTATGTGTTAAGGTGAAGTATTTAGTGTGATAATGGATTTGAATATGAACTAAGGCCACTAGACACACCTAGCACAAAGTTGAGTAGAAATTTTCCTTATCGATTAAGTTTTGACATAAGATTCTACTTAGATCAACTTTAAATGATCATATCTCTCACCAAAAATGAAATACATGACCCATTACCTATAAATAGAAAGTATATGAGCCCTCTTTCCAACACTACCAAGTTTGTCTCATTTCGAGTTTGGAGTAAAAAGTTACAATCATTTTACCAAAGACTGCCAGATTAGAGTTTTGCGAGTCTGTGAACTACGAAACCATTCTATAAGACATAGATTAAATTATAACCCCTACTCTCAAGTCATAGGAAAAGTTCAGATATTCAGTTTTGCGATCCAATTCCTACTAATCCATTTTACACATCGTCAGATATTTTAAAATTTGTAGTTTGGACTCGTAGCATAGACTTTTAAGCTGGAAAAGTTGCATAAGTTCTATATACTGGATCTACGTGTTGTAAAAATTTCTATGTTTCATAGATACCACCCGTAAAATGAAATTTTAAGGCTTAAAATTCAATATAAATTCCATGTATGGGATCTGTGGTCTGTTGATCTAACTAAGAATCATAGATGCACCTGTAAAAGGTTTTCGTTAGTTTTAAAGAAGGGTAGCCCACCTCTTCTGATCCTAAACCACTACTTTATTAGACCTATTCAGGTTTTAAATAATGTTTATTAATCCGTTTACATTCAATGCTTCCAAGTCTTAGAGAAAGGATCCAGTAGGAGAAATCTACGGGTTCGAGTTTTCTGCAAGTTTTCACCAATTTCATCAATAACTTTATTGCTCATGGTATGTAACACTAATTATAGTGATAGAATGAGCTCGTACTAACTCCCTACATCTATATCCTATCAATAAAGAATAATCTAGTGTTACATCCTTACTTTTGATAATTCTAGAGATGAGTTTTGTTATTGAGTTCTAAAGGCTCTTTCTTGATTATTGAGTTGTTATATCATGCATAGAGATTCTTGCGTTGATTCTTCATTTATATTATTCATTATGAACCCTATTGTTGAGTTACTACTAAGTTAGGATTGAGAATCCTTTTATTTAATCATTTTTGTCTTAAAATGATTTTTGACAAAGTAAAGACAAGTTTTAATTAGAGTTTAAAGATTAATTTTGAGTAAGTATGAAGGGACTAATTGATTCCCAAATGTATCATATTTACATTGAGGAATAGAACTTTGATTTTCCTAAAGATTTAAAGGAGTTATCGGAGATAATTTAGACATTTCCTCTTAAAGAGGATCTTTTGAGTAATTATATCAAAATGAAGAAGGAGTATTTCTACTTGATCAGCATGAGTGTGTGTATATATAGGGAGTAGTATTGAGTACCGATAGGGGGATGAGTTCAGGAAATTCATATTCCATATAAATCATGTAGCCAATATGTGTATAGGATCGTACTTTTAGATAACTCCTTATTGCTTTAGATCATAGCTTTAGTTGATCCATTTAGTTGATATAACGCCCCATATCCAAACAAGGCCAAAATACAGATTTTTAGAAGTTGCAGGTGCCGGCGATGGATCCAACTACGCACCGTCAATCGACTTAAGGTCTATCAGTGGACTCCATCGATGGGCCAGTCAACTTTCATTTCTTGGTCATGAACAATAGTCAACTAGTACGGAGCGTCAGTCGACTTCATCGATGGGCCTGTCAACCTACAATCCTAAGTCGCGAATGACTATCAACAAGTATGAACCGTTAGCCGACATATGATCCATCAGTCGACTCCGTCAGTGACTCCGATAGCTTTTGAGTCAGGGGTCTTTTGGTTTTTTCGTTGTTCATTTGGCCCCTAAGCTATGTAATTTTGACCCCAAATCATAAGGTTTTAGTCATTTTAAGACTTAAGTAAGTTAAATCATTAATCAAAACTTAGAAAATTAGAAGCAAGAGAGGAGAAAAAGGTCAGGATCTTAAAAAGGGTTGGTAAGGTGGTATATGAGTTAGAGTTTCCAGAAGAACTAGAAGCAGTGCATCCAGTTTTCCACATCTCGCTCTTGAAGAAATCTCTGGGTTATCAGCCTTCGTAGTGCCATTAGAGAGTGTGTATGCAAAAGATAGTCTTTTTTATGAGGATGTAACAATTGAGATTCTTGACCGTAAGGTTAAAAGGTTGAGAAACAAAGAAGTCGCTTTAGTTAAGGTTTTGTGGAGGATTCAATCCATAGAAGGGGCTACTTGGGAAGCAGAAGCAGCCATGAAAGCCAACTATCCTCACCTCTTTCTTTCTGATTCCCTAGTCTAGCTTAAGATAATAGTTCCTCTTCAATTTCTCAGTCATTCATGTGCAAATTCATTCTTAGTATTATGCTCCTTCAGTATGTACTTGCATTTTAAGTGTATTTTCATGTTCTTGGAACTCAGTTCAATCAGAAATTCAGTTCTCAGTGCTTAGTTGTAGGGATTATGTACCAAATCAGATTATCGAGTTACTAGTAAGTTTATTGCATAATTTTAGTACCCTAACTACATATTTCTTTAGTTGTTGAATTAAACATGCTAGTTCAGATATATCAATAATTCGGTCATACATGTCTCAGTTATTAGTTCATCATTATCACATTAATTATGTCATTCTCGGTTTGCATTTTCTGTTTTGAGTTATCCACTATTACAGAAACCCAGTCATAATGTGCTAATTACTTAATTCATTGAGTACAAAATAATAAGTTGGACTAGGATTCAGCATATACACAAGTAGTCCTAGAACTACTAGCCAAGTATGTTATAAGTCCCCTATATAGGCATCATTTCAGTCATCATGCCAGCAGGCCTTTATACCTCTGGGAGGGTATATTGGGTCCTCTCAATGGGGTATACATCGGAAACCACATTTAACTCGTGTGGTTTTATTATCGGTTATTAGTAAATCCTACAGTTCAGTCAAACTCTATTGTATTAACCATATTTACAGTTCAATTAGTATTCAGTCTTAGTAAATTATAAATTTAGTCATTTCATCCAGTTAGCTCAGCATTCAGTATATCATGTTCAGAATATTATACTTGCTTTTATGTTTTTTAGTTATGTATTATTTCAGTTTCACTCTATCCTACATGTTCAGTACCTTTTATGTAGTGATGCATATGTGCGCTACATCTTCTTATGATGTAGTTCAGGTTTTCAGCATACAGATCACGCTTAGATCGATTTCCAATCTCCAGCTTAGCAGATTCAGTGGTAATTCCTCATTCTCCGAGCATAATATTCATGAGTTTCTTTTAAGTATTTTTAGTCCTTTAGTTTCAATTTTGCTAGACTTATCTAGGGTTGGGGCCTTTCCAAACATTTCTAGTTAGTTAGAGGTTATTTTGAGACATAAATAGTTTCAGTTTAGTACTGAGTTAATATCTTTTTTGTATTAAACTCATCACTTTTCATATATCTCAGTTATAGTATATGAGTATTCACCATCTTTTCATTTTAATTATGATATAGCTTCCGCATTAGTTTATTATATTTAGTATTCTCATGATTATGAGTAAGAATTTTTAAATTTAAATTTTTTTCACTCCTTTATTTAGATACATACAGTTGAGCATGTATGTATATCCATTAAAGTCCATTCATTTATTTATTTCACTTTGACTATATTATTAATCGTACATTCAATGTACTGATATCATTCGACCTGTACTTTTACAATTTTGATACATCTGTTCAGGATCATCAACAGATTATTAATTGAAATCACTTTGCCCTTCTCCTTTGATATTTTTGGTGAGTCTTCCTTGCATTTCTGAGGGTACGATTTTTCATTTCATTTTTTACTTTGGGAAGTCAAGGATCGTGTCCCTACTTCCATGTTAAACTTAGAGGCTTCATAAATAACTAGAGTTGATTTTTTTTTTTACAGAATTTATATCTTTAAGGTGTTCTGCAAATATTATATTTTGATTAGATGACTGCTAGAGACATTTAAGTTATATGTTTTCTCTTTAAAGCTTTTTATTTGCTTGGATCAAATCTTCTACTAAGTAGGCAGTCAAAGCAAGGTTTTCTTAGGATCAAACAATGGTTTTCAAGTGTCCACCACATTTGGGGTGTAGGTTCGAGGTGTAACAAACTTGGTATTAGAGTATAGAGTTCAAGAGTGCTAGCGTATTTATGAAGTCGTGCCTAGTACGGTCTTTCTTATCAATTGTAGCATGACACATCTATAATGAGAAAGCTACGACATTGAGTAACATTTAACTTTCTTCTTACACATGTTCATGTTATAGAGTTCACCATTATAAAAATAAATTTAACTCGTGCTTGCACATGTTTTCATGACTCAAAAATGGACGTTATGGCACATGTCGAACCCCACCAAGATAAATCAGCCTCAACCCAAAAAAAATTGAAAAAAAAATGTAGAAATGTAAAACAAGAAAAATATAAAGCAAAAAACTTATTCTTTCTTATAAAACCCCCAAAATATGGTTGCACGTGTACAAGCCACTAAATAAATAAAGTGTAAAATTAAGAAATAAGCACAAGTTTCAGTGTTTGATTCTAAAATAGAACAAAGCTTAAATAAAAAGAAAAAGGGCCCACCAAGATGACAACCAACTACCTCTAAATACTCATTTGACAAGTCTTATAAAATAAAAGAAGAAGGACGATGACATAATTGCAGGCTCAAAACGTACACAAGTCTAGAAGCAAGGAGTGATTACGAACATTATGATAACCAACAACAACCTAATAAACAACGAATCTAGCTAGAAGTCAGATACTTCTTTTATCGTAAGCAAACCTACTTAAACTGCAAACGCATAAAAGTTAGCCCCACCTAACATTTCTACAATACATGGATCACAAGGCTCAATATACACAATTCAATCACTAACACGAATCAAGTAAGTCAATCTGAATATGAAGTATATCAATCACACGCACCAAGTGCATCAGTAATAATTAAATATTAATTCACACATAGGAGTGACAAACGAGCGAGTCGAGTCGAATATGAGTCAACTAAAAAATGAGTTAAATAAAAATGGGTAAGTTACCCGACTCGTCTCATATTATAAATGGATAAAACGAGTTTACCCAATGGACCACTACCCCTCCCCCCCCCCCCTCCCAAAAAGTGTAAAAAAAAATTGCACCCAAGTAGCTCTAAGGTGTTGCACCCAAAAAAAAAATTGCACCCAAATTTTTACAATCGATCTAAAGTGGAAAATCTCGTTGCACTACTAGCCAAAAAGATGGAATATGTGTCTTGGATGTATATTCTTATGCAAGGTTAAGTTCTTACAAGTAACTCTAAGGTGTTGTTGCTGCAAATAGTTATAAGTTTCCTTCAGAAATATAACTTGTTTTTCTAGCCTACCAACGTGTGAGAGTAGTTTAAGCTGACCAACATCTTACTTTGCTATAATCTTCTCAACTAGTGGAAAACATTGTTGTATTTCTTTGTTAACAAAGGGACTCCCAATTACTTTAAGGGGAGGGCTCTTTATCAAAGCAAAGCAATGTGAGTATATTATTCTTGACCTCTTGTGATACTACAACAACATAAATGGAACTCTTGGTTTTAGTAGCCTGCAATCCTGATACATCAGAGAAGTTCTGAAGAGTCTTTTTCAGTAATGTAATAGATATAATGTTTTCCCTGCTAAACATTAAGAGATTATCATCAAAAAAATATGTGCACCACTCCCAATCTACCACATCTCGGATGGAAGTTGAAATCCCTGTTTCTACCCAATAGCTTCATCTCTCTATTAAGGTACTCAATAGCTAGCATAAAGAGATATGGGGACATGGGATCCCCTTGCCTCAATCCTCTTTTTGCCTTGAAAGGATTTGTCAGCCCCTATTTATCTGTATTGAATAACTGACAGTGGAAACACACTCCATCACCCATTGTATGAACTTATAAGGAAATCCAATATTTACAAACATTCTTTTAGAAAAATCCATTGTAAAGTATCATATGATTTCCTAAGATTCACCTTACGAACACGTCTAGGTGATATCCAATTTCTAGTATACCCTTTAAACAACTCATGGCTTAGAAGTATATTATCAATAATATGCCTTCCTTCAATAAAAGACTATTGTGATTCACCCACAAGACTATTCACCACACGGTTCAGTCTCTTATCAAGCGTTGTTTCAACAATTATACAATATGGAACAACAAGCAATAGGTCTATAGTTTGTCACCGGGGTAGGAGAAGGAACCTTAGGTATTATTGTGACAACTGTGCAGTTCCAAGCTTTCATCATGACCCAAGAGCTAAAAATTTATTGAACAACTTCATATAATCAATCCTCTTTTACTATATCTTGATTTTTAGTATAAAATTCTACTGGGTAGCCATCCACCCCTGGTGCTTTACCCTTTGTCATATCTTCCACAGTTTGAAGAATCTCCTCCCTACTAACCTCAACTATCAAAGAAATTTATTGTTCTCCAACCAAGCTCCATTTTTGCATCTCCGTGAGGATCTCTTTTTCTTATTCAAATAGAGCTTGAGACAATGTTTGTGCGGTTATTTGATGGATAGTCTCCAAAAATTTCCTTGCCTAACTAAGCTTTTGTTTGTAAGTTGACATGAACATATTGAACTCCATCAAATCTACCTTTGAACTCTTCATCTTTTTCCAGATGATAGTAATTTCTGCTCCCCTACTTGGCATTTGTCATACCTACTATAGAATGTCTTTGAACTGGGGATGCTCCATCACAGTCGTGTAGAGATAGAAAGGCTTTGAATGCAAAGTAATTCTCTGTCAACATTGTATAATGGTTAGGGAATGATCTGATACTCCTGGCTATAGAAATTCAACCTCAATATGACTAAATTGTTGTAGACACTCAAGATTTCCAAAATCCCAGTAAATCTTACTGCATACCCTGCTTGTAGCTTGTTGTTTGTTACACCAAGTGAGGCAACACCCTTTTGTTCTAAGGGTGGTCAATTGTAAGATATCAACCATTTCCTTGAAGCTAGATATCTCAACCTGAGTGACTGGTAAGCCAATTCTTCCTTCACTGCTAATACATTGTTAATATCAATCTTATTTTTTGTCAAAAATAAAAGCACGTCCTGCTGCTTGAAGGGGCTATTCAGCCATCTCACATTCCATGTACTAATGATCATGGTGGGAGGAATAGATGGTCGGTCGTATCCCCTAATATTTACCCCCTAACACTTTAAAGCTATTAGACAAAGTAGTACCTGTAACATCTTTGTGTTCAGCATGGTATTTGTTTGCATGGATGAGCATGAATATTTACTTTTAGTGCATGGTCTGGTGCATTATCTGATATAGATGGTCTAGTTTGCCATGTTTGGATATTTCTATGCTTTCTCATAAGTGCCTCCTTAAAATCATCAATAGGTGGATCATGATATACTTTACCCTAACATTCTTCATTATCATGCCCAAACTTCAAGCAATCAGAGAAAAACTTGGGCCTCTATTTGTAATTCACATCTTGCTAGAAAGACCCATGAGGAGTATCAAGTGTAACTATTTCCACCAAAGGTTGAGATATGTCAACTTCAACCAGCTCTCTAGTATATGAAATATGATTAATTTCTGTCTTATATCGATTAGTGTACAAACTTTTCCGCACTTGCTACCTTACTTAAAGCTTCCGCTGACCAATATCCAGCTGGTAAACTCGCGAATTTCACCCATAATAGAATTGTAGTTATACATTCTGTGTAGAATATGAAGTTATCCTCCTAGTTTCTTAGCATAATTTGTTTATTGTGATATGTATATAGACCAATCTGGATAACCTCCTATTCATCTGCTACAGAAGAAAATCGGAAGACATAGTAACCATCTTAATGGTATAGATTTGGGGCTTATGGAAGAACTTCCACAGAGGTGTGACATAATTGTCCATAGATTTCTCAAATGGTGTATCCCCTAACATATATCCAATAATCTCCATTCCCCAGTGTTTGTCAGACTCACGAATGTCATCCTTCGTTAGCTTACCACTAAATTATCATCCATTATAGTTGGCATAACATAATCAAGTGATTTCCCCATCTGAGATCCACTATTCTACTTTACCTGAGGATCTGTTGGTACTTTAGTCTCTGGAGTAGTCGTCTTAGAACACCTCACACATGTGAACTGAAGTCGGCGTGAAAGAACTATAGCCGGTACTTCAAGTTTCTTCATAGCCACAATACCTAGCCGAGTACTGTTACATTCAATATTGTTGCTATCTTCATCAACTCCTCCTTCCTCCTAAATGGAATTAAAGACAACATGGTTTTCCCCTGAAGTTGGAGTAACCATGGTATTTGTTGGAGCTACAATGTTATGCTTATGTTTCATGGTTGGTGCATGATAGCATGCCTAGACTAATCCTACACCGAGAGAAAAGTGTAACTTGCTACATCTTTTCAATTCCTAAAGAACTAATGAAAGAAAAGCTCCTGAACTGAGAGAGAAAGTACAAGAGAATCTGTAAAATATTATTCAATGAATGTCCTTATGATTTGATACAACTGAATTAATAGCTAAACTTGGATCATGTTATCTCTAACTAATTTTCCCTCCGCTTCTTCAAATCACAACTGGAATCCAACGACGTAACTGCCTAACCCAATTGAATGGAAATGACTTTTTTACCCCTCCTGGCTAATTAGGCATATAACAACTACTCCTCTTTCGAAGACATCCTTCACCTTAAGGATAGAACAGAGGATATTGTTGTAGTAGTGTATGTAAATCCATCTAAGTGCTATCCTCCTTAGCACAATTAAACCAATTCACTAAGACTTGGGTGATAGATCGTTTGTGTTTGGGAACAACCCTCCAATCAAGAATAGCCTCAAGTTCCATTAGAACATTGCCATGAGTAGACTAATAACTGGTAGGTGTGGGACAACGGGGTTAGAACCAATCTTATTTTTCAATTGTGACACATGAAATATATAATGAATCCTAGCCTGTTGTGGGAACTCCAAGTGATAAGCAACCTAACCAATCCTCTTAAGTACTGGAAAAGGCCCAAAATACTTAGGACCAAGTTTCTTGTACGAGTTACCTCGACAATTGTCTGTAAGGTTGTAACTTCACCTAAACCAAATTACCAACCTCAAACACCCTTTTGAGCCATCGAGAGGTGGTGTTTCAATAGTCCAATAGTTGCTTCCCTTGCTTGTAAACTTCAATCAACTACCTCGATCATATACGCTGAGGAAAGTAGGGAATATGAAGAGGAGGGTGTTGCCTATAAACCATCTCATAAGGGGTCAGATGAGTGGATGAGTGGAAGTTGGTGTTATACCACCATTCCACCAAAGACAGCCAGTGAATTCACTATCTATCACTACCTCCTTTTGGCCATCAGTTTGAGGATAGTAAGCTGAGAAAAAATGTAAGGCCACCCCCTTTATGTTTAATAGTTCTTCCCAAAGCATGCTCAAAAATAGTGTCTCGATCACTCACATAATCATGTTCATTACATAGCCCTTTTAATATCAATCCATTTTTTGATTACTGAAATTCATCAATTATATAATTAATCCTTCACCACATTCCCATTACTCCTTACACATAAATAACAAAGGGAACACATGAGTCATATTACAAACCTAGGTTTAGGAGATCACTTACCTTAAATCAATCAATAAATAACTCCAAAAGCTACAAAATCTATAACATAAGGTATTCACAATAAATCCACGGAAACAACAATATCCACATTAATTATTTTGAAAAATGGAACAATCAACTCAAAAACTCAATTACGAACTTAAGATTTGAATCCTAAATTTAATAATTGAAAATGTTACTCAAGGCCTTAGGAACTCATTGATTAAAACCATTTTGAATAAAGGACTCAAAATTAGTTTAAAATCTCCATTTCAGTTAATAATTTGAGTTCTTAAAAACCCTTTTCCATTTGTGAATACAAATCTCAAGTTTTGATGTAAAATCCATAAATAATAAAAAAGAAAGGAAATTATAGGATCATAAAAGCTTACTCAGATGACTTAGAACAAGAAGTCCTTTCAAAAATCGCCATCAAGGGTTTCCAAGCTCAAAATGGAAAATAAGGCTCAAACCCTGAAATTGGCAGGTCAAAACAATGTCACTTATATGACTGCAGGTTCTCTTAAGCGAAAACAAACCCCACCCAAAAGGCTAGTCTTGCTTTTGCAAGACGCCCTTTGCACACTCCATAAGACACAGGCCTACAGAATTAGAAACATCAACTAACTCTTGAAAATTGAAAATACCCTCAAGGTTCTAGAACCAATGGAACCATCAAAATATGAATATGAGGTCTCATTGATCCGACATCTGTGAAGACCACAAGAAACTAACTCAATACCTAAAAAGGCTAAAACTAACTCAATACCTATGAAAAATTAACCAAGACCTCACCTAGACCTAAAATCGTCCCTCAAAACCAATGGAACTCCTAGAATTCCTATCAATCATCCATTCCCCGAATTTTGACGAAAATCAACTTAAAAGGTAAATTTCCTAAATTTTACATGATCTCGAGTTGGCCATAGTAGTTTTTGCTCTTAACATATGGTGTCACTATATTTTATGTCGTTCACGTGAACGTTCATCAACCACAAGAGTCTCAAATATGTTTTCAGTAAAAAGGAACTTAATCTCAAACAAATGAGGTGTTTACGATTACTCGAGAATTACAACATGAGTATCCTCTATCACCCGGGGTTAGGCTAATGTTGTTGTTGGTGCCTTGAGCAGCTTGTCCATGTAGGGTGTTGCTTATGTCATGTAAGGAAAGAAAGAGTTACCTGGGGAAGTGCATAGACTTGCACATCTGAGAGTCCATTTTTTAGATTCTAGTAAAAGTAGAGTTGTTGTAATGAAAGAGGTTGAATAGTCATTAGTGCCAAAAGTGAAGGAAAAGCAAGAAAGACCCCATCTTACTTGAACAAAAGGCAAATGTTCATAAGCAGAAAGTGATGAATTTTTAATTAGAGGGAGATTGTATGTTGAGATATCAGGTATTGTGTTTTCCAAAGGAGGATGAGCTCCATGAGAGGATCATAAGCTCATAGTTCCACATATTCGATCCACCGGAGTCTACAAAGATATACCATGACTTGAGATAAGTCTATAGGTGGAATAGTATGATGATATATACCATGACTTTGACTCTGACCCACTATGTGCTCCGATATGTATGGCCCCCTCCTTAGACGGGAGGAGGTGACCTCATTGGAGCTAACCTATCGGGCTCTGTTCCTAGTAGTGCGAGGTGTCGTGGGGGAGGTCCTGGTGGTAGGTGGAATATACTCGGTTTCATTTCCTCATCAATCGGACAGGGGAAGGAGCGACCAATTTGGACTTGCCCTATCTTGCGTAGGCCAGAGCTTGATTTGGAGACATGGTACTGCCTTTCACCCTTAAAAAGATGGGCACACAGAGTGCACTATTCAGACCTTAGAAGATATATTCAGGTCTTGTATGATCGACTTCAAAGGTAATTGAGATGATCACCTACCTCTCATCTTTGCTTACAACAACAGTTATCATTCTAGCATCCAAATGTTACCCTATGAAGCTCTTTATAGAAGAAGGTGCAGATCTCCTATTGGACGGTCTGTAGTTAGTGAAGCTGGGTTGATAGGATCAGATTTAGTTCATCGAGCTATTTTATAAAGCAATTATTCAAAATAAAAAAAAAATCAAACAAACGAAGGTTAATTGCCTTTATATTAACTGCACAATTAAAGTAATGAAAAAAATCAAAAAGTAACTGTGCACTAAAATTAAAGAAAAAAACAAAAAATTATTATTAACTTTGTGAGTCATTTATTAACTTCCCACATTATTAAAATTTAAAACAATCAATTTTTTACACGTTAGTTCAACTAAAAGAAAAACAACTAAATATTAAATGTCAAAAATAATGTTGAATTTACATTCTTCCAAACTAATGGAATGGTTTCATCAATTAAGGGAATCTTTATCAGTTACTTAAAAAAATTGAAAATACAAAATTAGAGAAGTTAAAAATAGGAAAATGAGACAGTTAAACGAATAAATAGGACAATTTTACTTGGGATGGTTATAAATAACAGAGTCAATGAAAATTCTAATGTATAAAAAAAAATAGATTATGAAAAATTTAATATATAAACAATGTCATATGGTTTAAATTTATTAAATAAAAAGATTATTAAAAGTAATTGAACAATGAATGAACAAAAAATATGCATTTTTAAAAAAGGTGGAACCGAAGTTTCTTATTTAATTTTAAAAGCATTAAAATTTTTATATCATTATTGGAAGTTTGAAAATTATTTTACTTTTAAAAGTAATAAGTTATAGGAGAGCCAAGTTATATGACATTTCAAAATAATACTATTAAAAATATAATTAATAAAATCATACTCTAAAAATATTATTTAAAAATTCTAATAAAGATTTTTAATTGCTCATATTCTCTCTCTAATTTTTTATTTCAAAATTTTCCTAATTAAAAATACTTATTTAAACATAATTAACTTCAACATATAACGGTAGTATATATAAAGTCAAATAATAAGGAAACAATCATTTTGAATGGTGTAAAAAAAGATTATTCTTTAACTTTTAGTTGATTCTTTTTTTCCACTTTTGTTTATATTATTGAATGATTTAAAAAATAATTATAGGATGATTCGTGTGTGATTTCATTGGATTTAATTTTAATTTTTTTTAAATATTGTTTAAGTTATTATTGAAGATTTTATCAAATTGTAAACTAATGCAATTTCAAGTTTGGAATACTCATTTTTATGAATCTTTTTGTATGATTTGTTCATTTCTTGAGATAAATATTTGAATAATCTGTGAAATTTTAGAAGAAAAAAGTTTCTGTATTGCAATTATTTTAATGAGCAATTTATATATAATAAGTTCTTGAAAGTAATAAATTATTAAGATTGAATGAATTCAAAAAATGTATCTGACAATTTAACTACAAATTATTTTAAAGTATAGCTTTATGTTTTTAATATATCATTATCCGTTTAATATGTTATTCAAAGTTGATTTTGAAATAAGTTTGTTAAAATGTTATTCACCTGTAAGAATTATATATAAAATATCATATATAATTATATTTTTTGTAAATATCATATTGATATATAAATTTTTATAAAAGTCAAAAACTTAATAGTATGCCTACGATTTAATGTTCAAGTTATTGAAATTTCTTAGTATTATGCTTAGCAATATTATAATCATAGAATTTTTCTTAGTTATTTTTAATTTAATCATTATGATTATTTTTTTACATCTTTGCTATTCTAATAAGAGGATAATATGGATAGCATGAGAGTATTTATGCTTTTAAACAATTTAATAAAAGAAATTATAATGTCAAATACAGACACTGAACTTAGATTATATATTGTTTTATTTACATAAATATTCTATTATAACATATCAAAATGCTTAATATTAACATTCTCTCAAATAAATTTCATAATATTATTTTATAATAAGTTAAATTTAAAATTGTAAATAAATTAATGTTATAATTATATTTGTCAACTAACAGTCCAATGCACAGGTACTTATATAAGTTATTTTAAAAATAGTGCAGTACATGATTTGATATTCACTTGCAATGCGCGTGCATCAGAGCTAGTATTACCTTAGAATCTTGAATTCTTTGATTTAAACATTTAATTACTATGATGCCCCCAATTTAAAACAGACAATTTAGTATATATTCTATATTTATATTATGTTTATTTACTCTATCTTATATTGAAATCTGGTATCTTTTCACATTGATGAATAGTGACTTTTTCGAAGGATTGTGACTTTTTTTTTACAGAGTTTTGACTTTTTTGATGAGTTATGACATTTCCAAAAAGTTGTGACATATCAATAAGGCATGATAAGCACATTTTCATTTGATCCTTTAATGTCTATAAATAGAGAGTTTTTTCTCACGCTTTTTAAATTACAAATTGTGTAAGTTTTCTATTCTTTGTGTAAGTTTTCTATTCTTCTTCTTAAAACAAGGATGATTGTGAGAATTGTTCAATTATGCAATTGAAATATTTTTTGTGGGTAAATTAGATAGATCAACAAAAATTGATGCAACTATGAGAATGAAATAACTCAACTTCAAATGAGAAGACTAGCTTGATCATTAAAACGGAAAAGGGTCAAAACCATCCTTGAACTACAGAAAAAAAAAAGTCAAAAAATACCATTCATTCATCTTTTGGTTTTAATATACCGTTTTACTCATCTTATTTGTCTAATAATATATTCCATTCATCTTTTAACTCGCTTATACCTTTAAACTAACAACCCTATCTTTATTTTGTTTTTTTTTTAAGAAAATATTTATTATGTGTGATTCTCCTTATTTGATGAAATAAAATCTTCATCTCAACTAGATTTTCCCCCATAATTTATCCAAACCAAAAGAATATACTTTTTCAAGACCTCAATTATTTTTACTTTTTTTAAATAAAAAATTAGTAGTTTTTTATATTTGTTGTATTGAGACAAAAAGATTGATGTAAGGGTAGTTTTAGACGCAGAAGAGTATTTTTAGATCAAAAGATGAGGGGTATTTTTAGACCTTTTTCTGCAGTTTAGAGATATTTTTTTTCCCTTTTCCATTTATAAAATAAACTAGACATAGATAAGGTTCTCTGATTCTTCTCTATAGCCTCCAATTAAATTTATCCTTTTTTTTGTTTTATGATATTCTTTCTTAATTTTAAAATTAATTGTAATCTGTAAAATTAGAAAAAATCACTCTGAAAATGTCTTAGTTACAACTCTTATATATTTCTCCTCCCTCCCCTATAGTGCATTACTTAGAGCCTATTAGATAGGCTTTTAAGTTGGTTAAATTGATCTAAAAGTCAAACTTTTTACTTAGCAAAGTGTTTGACAATAATCAAAGAGACTTATTTTAAGTTAAGAGTTAAAAGACAGGTGAAGGGTGTTTTTTTTAACAAGTCATTTCATGTTGACCAAGTATATTATCTTTTTGCCTTAATATTTTTAAACAATTTTCAAATTGTCCATATTCTTTAAGGAAAAATAACTTAAATACACAATTATAAGTTTCTTATTGTCTACTTTTCCCTACTTTTTTATAAAATTACTTAAATTCTTTTTTTATCTTTGTAAATAAATCTAGCAGATACATAACTCCCTCATTTCTCCCCACATGTTTCACTCTCCCTATGTCACTCCTTTTTCTCCATAATTTAACTCAATTATCTTTTCAATTACAACCAATATCCAAATTGATTTTCAAATTTTTTCACTCTCAATCAAACAAATTTCAAACATCAATCTTCACTTTTGAATATCCGTCTTCAAATTTTTTCTCTCTCAAACTTATCTGATACTTTGATACATCGTCTTCTTCTTACTCTCTTTTAAAGTTTGTAATCTTTTTATTTTTATTTTTATTTTGGTTCATTGTTTTTCAGTCTCATACACATGGATCCTGATACAAATCGAAAAATATATGATTCTGATGACGAAGGTTGGACAGAAAAGAGAAATTTCTTTTGTATGATCCTTTGAAATAAAAGAAGGCGCCTAACAATGATGTTCTGGAATCCTCTAAAACAAACGTTGCACCCCCACCCCACCCCACCCCCCCACCCCCAAAAAATAAAGGAGGGGGGGGAGGGGGAAAGAGCAGCAACCGTTATTTCCAGACCCACATTCTTAAGATATGTCTTCTTAATCTTCATTAAAATTGTTTGAGATTTATTGTGTGTTTGATATCTTTAACTGAAATTGAACAATACATGAAGTAAATGTATTATAGTGTTTAGTAGATTTAGATTAAAAACTGATACATGCGAAAATTTTTATATTAGTTTGATGCATATCGATTTTAGATTTAGTTTACGCTTATAAAATTCATGTTTTATATGTTTATCTAAAAAAAAGTATCATGAAAAATATTTTGAATTTTTTTTTAAAAAAATGGTTAATGTAAGAGATAATGACTCATTTTGTATAATGTATCTGTCTTGTAGTAAGTTATACTAATATTCATGTATCAGACAGTTGAAATTTGGTATCATTTAAGTTATTTGTGTATCAGAATGTTTGTATTATGTATCATTAATTGTTTTATAGAAAGTTGAATTTGGTATCCTTTAAGTTATTTGTGTATCAAAATGTTTATGTTATGGATCAATAATTGTTGTGTAGACAGTTGAAAATTGATATCCTTTAAATTATTTGTGTATCATAATGTTTGTGTTATGTATCATTAATTGTTGTGTAGTATGATTTGGCGTTTTATTTATGTATCTTGAATATCATTACAAATTGTATTTTTTTTTAAATTTTGTAGTCACTCAAGTATAAGATAAAAAAGATATTAACACATGTCATAAGGTTTGGTGTCCATTTTAACAACAATTTGTTGAAGGATTTTTAAGCGATTTAGGAGAGCATGTATTTCAACTATTTAGGGCTACAATATTTGGACCCATTTTTTAGATATTCCTAAATGTAATTTTTAGGGTCAAATCGTTAAGTGTTTGTTGTTGTTAGAATTGGAACAAGGCAACCCCAATGTGTTGCATACTAGACATCCAAATGGGGGTATCCTGAAATTTGGTATAAATAAATTTGCAATAATAACTGGTCTTAAAGTTAAAGGCAATATCAAAGATTTTGAATACCCAGAATTTCTCCTTCTATACTATTCCAAAAGAGTTTTTCAAATGCAGTGAATAGTGTTAGAAAGAATCATCTAGGGCAACGATTTAAGATGGGCAACTGGGAGAACACTAAAGATGCACTCCAAATGTCTATATTGTACTTTATTCATACATTCGTTTTGGCTCAAACTAATAATACATCTATATCTATTGTCGATTTTTTAATGGTTGAAGATGGTAGATATCTAAATTATTCTTGGAGACATATTTCATTCTAAAAGCTCATCATTTCACATAGACAGGATTTCAATCTTAGCAAACAGTTATATCGATTTATGGAATGCCTTATGCACTTAACTTATGGATATACGAATGTTCATCCCAGCTAAACCCTAAAATTATTGTCAAAGAACGGAATGTCATTCCATGAATGTGCAATTGGAGGGTTGTGGCTGATAAGACAAACTTTAAAATATTTATGTCAAGCATTTTTTAAACGGTAACATTGAATCCTTTTTTATATTGTGAAAATTAAAGGTTGCAAGTTTTTCTTTTTAATATCATTATTTTCTGTGTTATGATACATTATTTTGTGTCTTAATTATTTTTGATTTTATGATACAATATTTTGTGTCTTAATATTTAAATTATTTTGTTATTTCAGAATGCATGTTCAAACATTATCCCAACAATGGAGGAACTTGAAGGTTTTGAATTACTTGAAGTTGAACATGATCCTCCTTCTCCACTCTCCTTATCAGCTATAAAACTCAATGTAGTACAATCGAATGACGAAGATGATTTTGATGATTTCTCCATCAGACCTCTCAAACAGTTCTTGAGAAGATCTTCTAGAGTGTCTGATACATTATCTATACCACTCTCAAAAAGAAGGAAAAAAGGAAATACACATAAAATAAAGGTGCTAAATCCCAGTCAGTCAGATCAATCAAATATGTCATTATATCAGTCATTTTCTATTCCATATGTGCCTACAATCCTGACTGCTAATGTACATGATTCTGCAGATGCTCAAAAAGTCAACTATGTAATTCTAGATATTGAAGAATTGAAAGATCATTTGAAAAATTATATATGTTAATTATCTTGATTTTTTAACTTTAAATGTAATTTATATTGATTTTAAATGTATGTTTTTAACAGGTTAACAAGAAATTTAATGAATTAGTAATCTTGATGAAGAAAAATCACTCCCAGTTGATGCAATTTCGACACAAGAAAAACATTGATGTTGATACTAAATCAAGCACATTTCAGTATAAAAATAATTATCTTCAAGAATGCAGATTGATCTTGTTGATATGGGGGGTGTAGCTGAGAATGATGTTGATTTTTTTGTTAATAAGGGTGAACATCAAGTCATTGACGATGTGGGGGTGTATCTGATGATGATGTTGGTATTTATGTTAATGAGGGTGACAACTAGTCAATGTCAATGCAAAGGTATATTTCTGATACATTATCTATAATTTTTCATTAAGTAACTATTATGTACAATGCACATATGTATCATGTATATGCACACATAGTAACTGTTACGTATCATGTATATATAGTTAAGTTGATTAACTTATATCTCATTCAACATATATATATATATATATATATATATATATATATATATATATATATATATATATATATATATATATATATATATATATTATCATGTTAAATAATGTATGAGGAAAATTTATATTAACACTTTTTGACAATTAAAATTTAAATATATATTGATCATATTATCAGTAACGAACAACAAATGAAGGATGTTTCAGAATGCAAACCTACATATCAAAGTACTCATGTTGATACTGAAGCCAATGATCTTAATAAGGTATTCGTTCCTAAAAATTTGTACATTATAATTTTTTTTGATACATTATCACCTTTTATATATATATATGATACATTGTTTAAATATTATACATCTGATACATATAACCTAACATTCAGTGTGTTGAAGCATATCAAGCGCATCAAGATTTAAATGAACCTATCATGAATTAATATGGTACTGACACGATTCAACAAAACATCCATCAATTTTTATTTAATAAAAGAACAATGGATACATCAATAGATTTTTCCATTATGCTTTATGACACATACATTCATTATATACAAATTTACTAGAAAAAATCATTATATCATATTATACAGGATTCTTTCACATCAACAACAATATCACCATCAACTCAAGCAACAATAGATGCACTTATTAAAGATTTGGGATATGATTCTATTCCTACTAGACCATTATTTGTTTACAATCCACAGTATTTGACTGGCACCAAAACTTGTTGTCTGATAATCAATTACCCACTGATATTTCAATAATTGAGATTATTGTTAGAAGCGATTCAAAGACTTCTGCGCCTAGAAACAGAATGCCTTCAAGAAATATTCAATCTCAATATTGTACTTATTTTGGGTCAAGTAAAAACGGAAAAAAGAAATTGAATGATGATGTTTTTCTCCATTTCTCACTTGAAGAATGTGTGATTAAAAATCAAGTATCGTTGAAACTTATTGATAATTATATGCAGTTGTCATCCAGGGGGCTCCTCAAAAATCATGACAATAAGGAAGTCTTATACATATATTTTGAAAATGTTTAGATTAACCTATTTTGATATAACCAATCATAAAATAAAAATTATCACAGAAATCCATCAAAGGCAAAATACAAATCAAAATTCTCTTCTTTAGAATTTAAGATGATTTTTGTTGTTGCTTTTCCAATAAACAAGATTTGATTTTTATGACATGTCACAACCAAATAAATGTTGGACTGGTGAAGTAAAGTTCTTAATGAAATTATTAAATGTGTATAAGATAAACTTATATTAGTATAACATGATACAAAATATCCTTCAGAAATTTCATGTATCTATTTTACCACCGGACTTTTTTTTACAACAGATACACTCAAATGAAGTATCAAAATATTAAATTAGTATTTATTAAGATTATCATTTAATTCATCAATTCTATCATCATATTTTGTTTAGAAGTTTATAATTTCTAATTTTTTTAATCATAGTTTTGTAGAAGATCATTGTGATTTTTTACTACTTTCATAAAAAAAATTAAAAGTCTACAGCATGAACCAATACAAATACACAACAGCCCAGAGCTTGTTCATATCACACGTGAAAAATTGTTATGATTGGTATTACATGGCTAATGATGATGATCATATTATTACCCAAGAACACATTAATCACGCTTCCGTTGTATTGTATATGAGGAGACAATAATTAACATCATCGAAGGTTTTAAAATCCCATCTGCTTTACCATGGCATCGTGTAGATGAGGTCTCATCCCGTTTTACTGCGGTCAAGAATATCATTAGGTGTTGGCGGTTGTTGAATTGTAAAACAGGGTATTAAGAGTGTTGACTCATCACTAGGCTCAAGGAAAAAAGCAGTTCTGCACGAGATAAAAATAGTGTCTAAAATGCTTCCTTCTTATCTACTGGACAGTAGATTCTTTGAAGAAATTGAGCAAACAAAACTTTGGGAATAGTTATGCGTACAAGGACAACAGTAATGGTTTACTTTTGGAGCCTCAAGTTTCTTTCATGGTTGAAGTTGCACAAGACATTGTACCACAAAAGAGCGATAGCAGTCAGTATTCTAATTTTTTTTATTTTTAATCATGAATTATTTAAATTTATAATTTAAATTTAACATTTTTGTAGAGACTGTGGGGTATATGTTGCTGCATTTGCAGAGCTTTTGAGTGACCAAGTCAAAATATCATTTGTTGATTTTCATCCTGAATACCGACGCAAAAGAAATGGAATATTGTTGTGGACTTATGATAGTGAGAAGTCTAAGTGTGGATACGTTACTGAGAATGATGATCTACCAAAATCTAAGGGCGTAGTCACACAACCACCAGAAGAAGATTTAGTTCGCATAAAGTAGTATCTTTGCATACACAATGTTTCATGTTTTTTTACCTCATTTTGACAATTTCACTAAAGTTTTATTGTGTTTTGATACATTATGAAACAACTATTTTGCTTATAAAAAGTTAAATTTCAGACATATTATGTCCGTAAAGAAAATGTGCATTACAAGTTTTATTAATCAATTATAATAAACAGTTAATAATAAATAGTTTTTTTTTGAAAACTTCATCTATATGATTCATTATTAATAATGAATATTATAGTTGTTCCAAATTTCATTATTGTACTATATAGTTGTTTAATATATGTATCACACATAATTCTTAATATATGTTACATGATACATGATCTATAGTCATTGTAGATTATACAGTAACCTTAACAAATGTTATCAAATTAAATGTACATGATACATTAGCTAATGTGTTACCCAATAATTTGTTTTTATAATAATAAATGGATAACAAAATTTATTTAACAAAAGTAATATTGATATAAATGTATTTTTCAACACAAATAATAACAAAGTATTTGTAATTATAAAGGGAAAATGCATAAGTACCCCCTCAACCTATGCCCGAAATTTCAGAGACACACTTATACTATACTAAGGGTCCTGTTACCCCCTGAACTTATTTTATAAGTAATTTTCTACCCCTTTTCGGTCTATGTGGCACTAACTTGAAAGAAAAAGTTAATCAGCGTTGGGCCCACAAGATTGTGTCACGTAGACCGAAAAGGGGTAGAACATTACTAATAAAATATGTCCAGGGGGTAATAGGACCTTAGTATAGTGTAAGTGGGTCTCTGAAATTTCGGGCATAGGTTGAGGGGGTACTTGTGCATTATCCATAATTATAAGTGCAACTTAAAATTTATCTATCGCAAATTATAACTAAGTACTTTTTCAACACCAATACTGATTAATAGCAAAAACAATACTTAAAATGATAAATATTTATGTGAAAAGTTATTCAATAAAAAAATTAATGTCAAAGAAACATTACGATTATTTCACTTTTCTTTTGAGAAGTAAGTACAAGTTCTTCTGTTGTGTCCTTCTTATCCACAAGAATTTGTGTTCACCGTAATCTTTTCATCTGCATTCTTTTTTCTTCTTTTCCTTGGTCTTCCAGATAATCATATGTATCTAGGTGGATACACAGTTTCAGCTACCACATTCTTAGGAGTTGACCAATTTGCCTTATGTGTCGTTGGTACTATTCGAATCTCATATGTTTTTGCTAATGAATCATGCTTATAATAATCAGATCAATATGGATACATATCTTTGACATTCTTTTCTTTTAAAATAGTAATTGCATGTGCACAAGGTATTTCATCTAGTTGAAATCTTCCATAAGAACATACTTTCCGTTCAAAACAAACAATATATCTTCTTCAAGCTTCATAAACCGAGAAAATAAATTCAGATGATGAAACAACTTGTGTGCATTAAACAAAGTCAAATATTTAATAATTTTCAAATAAATCATGTTCAAACTACAGAATGATACAATGAATTAAATACATACAATATAAAAGAGGAAAGACATAGATGCACCATCAAATTATAACATATTTGCATAAGACACCTAAATTTAAAAGTGTCTAATCACCGCGCAGAACTAATTAATATCTTTGTAAATGAGTCTATTTAACACATTCATTCGTCTGGGTTGTTGCCACGCACGTGAGGTGCATCATGCAGTGCTTTCACTGTCATCGACTAGTTTCAAAGTGACACGTATCATTTTCTTTCTTAATTATTAATTATTTAATTAACTTATGTCATCTTTCCCAAATTTAAACCCAAAATAGAAGTTGGTGCCCTAATTTTTTTATTTCATATTTTTTTCATAGCAAAATCAATGTTGGTGCTCTCTGTTTGATGACTTCATCATATTACGTCATCCTTAATCATTAAAATAGAATAGTTGAATGACTATTTGAGTAGTGGACTCCAAAAAGATTTTATCAGAAGAGTCAAAACAATTGAAATAAGCATTGTCAAGAAAACAACCAACATTAAACAAAATTATAGTGGAACAAAATCAACATAAATTTATTTCATTCCTAAAACAACTAAAATAAGTATATTGGGTCATTTTCTTCTATTTATATCACTTTCCTTTCTACTTCTTTTGCGTTCCTATATAATCCGCGCAAAACAATTTTCCTTTGGGCTGTTTTTTAGGCCAACACAGCCGCAGTGAAACCACTCTATTTTGCGATCAGGATTTCCGTGAGCAACCATTTCATCATAGCTTGCTTGATTGCAGAAACAATATGTTGGTTCATTTGGATCAACAGGCAAAATGACAATAGTCATAGTGGAGGCGCAAGCCAAACAGAGAAGAAATCCAAGAATAGGATCGGATCGGGTTGAACTCTATCATACAGAGAAGCAACACACACTACTACATAGACTAGGAAATGAGTCAAAATAACCCATTTATAAGGATATTAAATAGTTCTGTGGGGCAATAGGAAACTTTGAAAGTTAAGGTGCCTTTATACAAATACGGGACAACTTTGATGGTGTCTTTATTTATTTTCTCATTATAAAATCTTGATACATACCTCCATCATTGAACTTTTAGACGCGTTTATAATCAATACATCCTCAAATCTTCTACCTAATGTGTTCTTTGTCTATGACGTTATTTCTCTACTTTTGCAATGCCAAGAACCAAATAGAATTCTAACTTCTTCCAAGAATTCTAATATAGTCAATTGTTGTGCTTCAAAAAAACAATCATTGATACATTTCACAATGTTCAAAATCATCATTTTACCTCTATTTATTGTTGAATGAACTCTCGATCACTTCTCATACATTACATTCTCAAGGTACTCCTTAACCCTGTGATTAACTCTATCAACCTTACCATCATTTTATCAAAATCCTCATTTGTATATCTTGGTCATAGAGTAGAACAAATCACTTAGGGTTTTTGTGCTCCTTTTGAAGTTGCAACAGATATTCTTCCAAAAGATGTCATATGCATTCAGAATGAGGTAAATTTGGGAATACAATCCTTACACTCTTCGTAATACTCTCATTTTTATCTGATACAACACATATATCTTTTTGCTAGCCAAATGCATTTTTAAATTGTTTAAAAAATCATGTCCACGAACAGTTATTTTTTGTTACAACAACACCATATGCCAATGAAATTATGCAACCTGATTATAGAAACACATTATATCATTTGATTCGTAACATTTACAAACACATCACAACTACAAAAAATACATACCTCCCATTCAAGTGTGTTTGCTGATACAAATGTCCCTTTATAAGCTCCGCTCAGATGTGCACCATCAACAACAGCTATTACTTTGCGGTAATCGAACCCCCTAATCAATGGTCTTAAGACTACGAACAGATATATAAATTCATCTTCCTCAGTCTTCTGCATTCTTATACAAGAATTTGGATATACAATATTTAACATGTATATGTATCTCGACATCCGTCTATATCCTACAGATGGTTTTCCCCCTTATCATTTCTAGTGCACGTTTTTTAGCACGACATGCTTGCTTGTAAGATATTTGAACCCCATTGAATTTTTTGATATCATCAATTATATCTTTTGGAGTATGAATTCGTTTATGGTTAACCAATTCGGGAGTAGTCACAACACTTACAAATCTGACTATTGTTTGGACTTTGGTTAGTACCCTATCCCTAATTGGACACGTATGTTCACTATTGAAGCTTCTAACTATGAAAACATCAGATTTTTTTCTACAAGACCCTTCATAGTTCAATCACATTCATTCGAAAAATATACCAACACATAATTGTACAAATTTTTTCATCATCCCTTATTTAGAAGTGGGACTTGGGTTAGGACTAACACAGCTTTAAAAATTGATACTAAAAGCATTTCAAGTTGTACTATAATATTTTCTTATTTAGAAGTAGGACTTGGGTTGGGACTAACACAGGTTTAAAAATTGATACTAAAAGCATTTCAAGTGTGTGTGTGTGTGTGTGTATCCCTTATTTAGATAGGACTTGGGTTAGGACTAACACAACTTTAAAAATAGATATTAAAAGCATTTCAAGTTGTAGTATAATATTTCCTTATTTAGAAAGGGGACTTTTGTTAGGACTAACACAACTTTGAAAATTGATACTAAAAGCATTTCAAGTTGTACTATACTATGGCATAAATTTTTGTACCTTTAGCATTAGGTGTTTGTACCTTTTTACAACTATGCATTCATTTCTTTATCCTTTCCCATATAACACGTGTAATTGCATTGTCTTTTCATCAAAGCACATGTATCATTGAACAAAATAAGCATAAATCTCACTATCATCCTTCAAATAGCAGTTATATCTTATAATATATACAAAACTAATGGTTAATGTAATCAAAGAATGATGTACATGAATGTATCAACAATTTTCAAATACCAACATAATAGTTTAGTGTATATTTGTCATGTTCAAAGAAAATTATTTATACATGCATCACAATATTTTGCAATGTATCAATTTTATGATTGTTGGAATTACTAAAGTCTTTAATGTATCAACAGAGTTAACTCAATGTATCAACAATATTAACGAACTAATGAGTCATCTATTAAAACATATTTAACTCAATGTATCAACAAACTAACGAACTAATACTATCTGACTATTTCTAAAAAAATTAGTAATGTTTCAACAACATTATCTTAACGTTACGACCCTATTCACTTAATGTATCAACAAATATTGTATAATATCAAAAATCATATTCAATATATACACAAAAAACATAATCACAGACTTTTTAATTCCTAATGTATCAGACATTAAAGCAAAATAATTGTATCATCTTTTACAGTTCTAAAAATTCCAAACACTCTCATACCTTTGTCTATCAGATCTCTTTACTTTGCAATTGAAGTTTTTCTTTATCTTATATTTCGACATCACAACTATGAGTGTTGTTTTATCCTTAAATTATTGACATGTCTTCACATCTATACTTATTAAATCAATTATGTAATTTGTAACTTTCCATTCTAAAATATCATACGACTCACATATTCTTGATACAACTATCACCAGAGCTTGTGTATCATGTGTAGTGCCTTTTACACATGTAATTTCTCTACATGTTCCATCAAAGTTATGTACATTACCTCCAATCTTCTCAATTGTGTCAATGCATAATGGATACATTGAAAATCCTGACTCATTTTCTTTCACTTCTAAATATAATTTAACACCCATGTCGTTCTTAACTTTCATTGAAGACGAGTTACCTTCTATGATTAAGAAATTTCAATGATTTTCCTTGATACATCAATATCCAAATCGGCTGCAATTGCTGCTTTTATTCAAAAATGAAACTGATTATCCAACAACGATTTCATTGATTTTGTAACTTTCATATTGGCACTTCGCTGACCCAAATTCCTGAATGCCTCAGTAAAATTGATATATTCATCATGTAGCAGCATAAAAACATAAATTTTCTTCATATTTCTTGCTTTTTCAATGGATGATCATAAACTTTTCTTCAGTGTAGATGATACAATTTTGAAATTTGAAATTTGTAACGTGTGAATCAATTACCTATTAAGATATTAATTCTTTATGATTAGTTAGTCATAACTTTAGAGAATTGACACAACAAAATTAATTATTACGTTTTCTCTCTTTTTTTCATCTCAACGGTTATTTATTTACTGTGTATCAATCACTATGTATCAGTTGGTATCTATGTATCAAACGCCGATCTTTTTAAGGATTTTTTTGTAAAATGTAAATTAGTTGGGATAGGCTTTAATTCTTATCTTACACTATATGATTCCTTTAATTTTTATTTGTTAACCTAACATCTCTTTCTCCCATTTTTTTCTTTTTTAAGAAATCTTAGATCTTTCCTTTGATCTATTCAAATTGTATATTTTTAAAATCTATAATAAGTTGACATATAAAATTAACTTAAATAATAAATTTATATTCTTCTATAATTTGTGATTATAAATAAATATGTGAATGATAGCAAAATATAATTACTTATGGCTGTAAAATATAAATTAATTTTGTTTTATTTTTTCAAGTATAAAAAAATTAATCAACTTTTATCACGTTAAAAGATTTAAGGTTATTTCAGACATTTAATTAAAAAAAAAGTGTTTACCATCACTTATTTGTCAAACACATCAACAACTTTTTTTAACTGCATCACTTTCATCCAAACACAGAGAAATAAGTTTCAGCACTTTAAAAAGTTACTTTTTTAAGTTAATCCAAACGGGCTCTTAGCTATTATTGTACTAGTGAATTTGTCCGTGCTTTGCGAGAATTGAATGATCATTTTATAAATTTGTTATTAATTAAAAAATTAAAATTTATTTTTACTACTATAGCTGTTTTAAGAATTTTTTAATATTATAAAATATTATTGATGAAAATTTATCATTTTGCTAATTTCTTTTTACTTCGGAGAAGTAAAATGAAAATTTTAATTAGATTAATTTTGAGCTTTAGTCTTTTACGTTATTGAATTCTAAATTAATTATGTGTATTTATTCAATAAAATTTATAGAGATCAAAGTTATTTGATTGACTAAACAAACTGCTATATCCTTACTTTCACCAAAATAAAGAATATAAAATGGATAGATGTAGCGACCTGTTTAGTCGTTTTGAGCAGTAGATATTATTTTTGGAAAAACAGGCTGAGATGACGGAACCCACGACGGACCGTCATGGGCACGACGGACCGTCATGGGCACGACGGACCGTCATGGGCACGACGGACCGTCATGGGCACGACGGACCGTCATGGGCACGACGGACCGTCGAGGGGGTCTCGTTTCAAAACACTTAGAAATTCTGAAAAATGGGTATTGAAATCGACTCTCTGAACTTCGTAACGGAATAGCAGGACGGACCGTCACAGACTCTTTAGAGAATTTCAGTCTCTGAACTCTGTGACGGAGCAGCAGGACGAACCGTCGCAGGCACGACGGCCCGTCACAGGCTGCGTAATCCCAGGCGAGGTTGGATTTCTTTAAATGTTTTAAGGGACTTTTTGGGTTATTCCTGCTATAATTATAAAGTTAGTGGGTTAATGTTAATAAGTCTAATTACTAGGGGGTTAAAAGAGGTAACCTTGAGTAAATTAGTGGGTTATTATTGCCATCTTTTATTCTTAATTATATGCTAATTAGGGTAAAAGAAAGAGGGTTTGAATAAGAAAACTAAAAAGAACAGAGAGAGAGAGAGAGAGAAAGGATCGAGCGAGAGAAAACGAAGAACAAAGCTTGGGGAAATTGCTTGCTTGATCACTAATCTTTGGTGGAAGTAGGTTATGGCTTTTATACTATTCGTAGTTAACTCTTAATAGCGAATGATATGTGTTGGGTGTATTGTAAGTCTTCTATATGCTTAATTGTATGCTTGCATGAATGTGATTACATAATTGTGATGAAATAAGCATGATGAAGCTATTGAATCCTAAATCTTGAAAAACCCTTGTTAATGATGATGCCTTGGTATAAAAGAAGGCTTGAGGGATTAATGGGATGAAATTAGGGGATCGGGTGTCATGAACCGACACGTAGAATTAGGGGATCGGGTGTCACGAACCGACACGTAGAATTAGGGGATCGGGTGTCACGAACCGACACGTAGAATTAGGGGATCGGGTGTCACGAACCGACACGTAGAATTAGGGGATCAGGTGTCACGAACCGACACGTAGAATTAGTGGATCGGGTGTCACGAATCGACATGTAGAATTAGGGGATCGGGTGTCACGAACCGATACGTAGAACTAGGGGATCAGAGTGTCACGAACCGACACGTAGAATTAGGGGATCGGGTGTCACGAACCGACACGTAGAATTAGGGGATCGGGTGTCACAAACCGATGTAGAATTAGGGGATCGGGTGTCACGAACCGACACGTACAACTAGGGGATCGGAGTGTCACGTTCCGACACATAGTAGTAAGGGAGCGGAGTGTCGCGTACCGACACAAGAATAAAGGTGATGAATCTTGAAAGATGTTAATATACTCAATCTAATGAACCTAATTCCCAAATGAGTATGATATGGAGGCTTCAATCCTCATGAATATACTTGACGTTATTTATCAAAGATTCTTGTACATGGTGTTGCTATAGATTGAGTATTGTAGTTGATTTATGATATTATCTGATATATACTGTTTTCTATTTTGAGTTGGCCGATGATATCTACTCAGTACCCGTGTTTTGTACTGACCCCTACTTGTATGTTTTCTTTTTGATTATTGTGGAGTGCAGCAAATGTGCCGTCGTCTTCAACTCAACCGCAACTCTAGTCAGTCTTCAGTACTCCGGATTTCAGGGTGAGCTAATGCTTCTAGCTTGGACTGGATCTTCCTCTTCATATCTTGATGCCTTGAAGTTCCGGCATGGACTAGCTTTTTATGTATTTTAGCTTCTAGATACTCTTAGCTTTAGTAAATTGAAGTAGATGTTCTTGTGATGATGACTTTCAGATTTTGGGGATAATAATAGTTGTTGAGTTTTTAGAAGTTATTGAATTGGTTTTTATTAATGAATTTAAGTCTTTCGCATTACTTTCTGTTGATATTATATTGAAATGTTAAGGTTTAGATTGGTTTGTTCTCTCACATAGGAGGGTAAGTGTGGGTGTCAGTCGCGGCCGGATTTAGGTCGTGACAAACTTGGTATCAGAGCATTAGGTTCGTTGGTCTCATCACACAAAAACTAGTCTAGTAGAGTCTTAAGGAACGTTAGGGGGACGCCTTTACTTTTCTTTGAGAGGCTATAAGACTTTAGGAAAGTTCTATTCTTTCTTTCTTTCGTGCTATTACTTGGGTCCAATTGGTATCTAGGTGATACAAATTGGTATCTGACCATCTTCACTCTATTTCGCAGACGGTTAGAACTAGAGCAACGACTGCGCCAACATCAACATCGGCAAGACAAGAAGCGTCTGAACCAGCCACTGGGGCTGTAGCTCGAAGAAGAGTAACGGCAAGAGGCCGTGGTAGAGGTCGTGGGAGGACGTCCTCTAGAGCAAGAGGAGGAGAACCTAGCCCATCTGATACTAGGGCAGTGACTCCTGAACCAACTGAAGAAGTAGTAAAAGAGGGTGAGGAAGGGGAAACTGAACAAGTACAGATTGAGGGATTGCCTCCCCAACCTACCCCAGAGATGATCAATCAGGTTCTTGCTTATCTCAGTGGGTTATCTAATCAAGGTCAAACAGGCACCTCAGGGTCCGGAGGTACAACATGCGGCTACTGCGGCTCCCTGCATGGATGTTCCATTGGAAATAGGCACGTTTCCTCGTCTGACTACAGGGCCTATAATGACAAATGATCAACATGAACTTTTCAGTAAGTTCTTGAAATTGAAACCTCCAGTCTTCAAGGGTGCTGAATTTGAGGATGCCTATGATTTTCTGGTTGACTGTCATGAGCTACTACACAAGATGGGTATAGTAGATCGGTTTGGTGTTGAGTTTGTGACTTATCAGTTTCAAGGGAACGCCAAAATGTGGTGGCGGTCACATGTTGAGTGTCAACCAATAGAGGCACCACCTATGACTTGGGCATCATTCTCTAGCTTGTTTATGGAGAAGTATATTCCCCAGACTTTGAGGGATAGGAAAAGAGATGAATTCTTGAGCCTAGAGCAAGGTAGGATGTCGGTTACTGCATATGAGGCTAAGTTTCGTGCACTTTCCAGATATGCCACTCAGCTTTGTTTCAGTCCACAAGAGCGGATTCGCCGTTTTATGAAGGGGTTGAGGTCAAAATTGCGGATTTCAGCCTTACAGGTAGCGGCTACAGTGAAATCTTTTCAAGAAGTGGTAGACTTCGTGATAGAGGTAGAGGGAGTGAAGCCAGATGACTTCACCATGGCATCAACATCAAAAAGGTTTCGAAAGGGAGGTGAGATTAATGGTTCTTACTCTAGAGGACAGGGTTCAGGAGGTTACTCAGTTCGACCAATTCAGTCTTCACTACAGACTGTAGTTGGGGGTCCACCTCAGACCGGTCAACACTTCTCTAAGAGACCTATGCTTGACTCCAGAGAGTGTTATGGATGTGGGGAGACTGGACAAATTAGGAGGAATTGTCCAAAACAGAGTTATAGACCCCCAATAGCTAGAGGTAGAGGGGGTCATGGTAGAGGCCGTTATTCTGGAGGACATGGTGGCCGGGGTAATGGTGGTCACCAAAACGGCTAGGGTGATGGGCAAACTGGAGCCACTACAACACAACATGGTAGGGGCAATGGACAGAAAAGTAATGGGGCCCATTGTTACGCTTTCCCTGGGCGATCTAAGGCGGATACATCTGACGCTGTCATCACAGGTAATCTTTCGGTTTGTGATTGCATGGCTTCTGTATTGTTTGATCCTGGATCCACATTTTCTTATGTATCTTCCTCATTTTCTAATGGTCTGAATTTACATTGTGAATTGCTTGACATGCCTATTCGTGTTTCTACTCCGGTGGGTGAGTCTGTGATAGTTGAAAAGGTGTATAGGTCTTGTCTTGTAACTTTTATGGGGAGCAATACTCATGTAGACTTGGTTATCTTAGAAATGGTTGACTTCGATGTAATTCTGGGTATGACTTGGCTTTCCCCAAATTTTGCAATCTTGGATTGTAATGCTAAAACTGTGACGTTAGCCAAGCCTGGGACACATCTGTTAGTGTGGGAGGGTGACTACACTTCTAATCCGGTTCGTATCATCTCCTTTCTTCGTGCTAAGAAAATGGTTAGTAAGGGTTGTTTAGCTTTCTTGGCACATCTCAGGGATGATACTACCCAAGTACCTCCAATTGAGTCGGTCTCGGTAGTTCGTGAGTTTTTAGATGTGTTTCCCGCAGACCTTCCTGGCATGCCACCGGATAGAGATATTGACTTCTGCATCGATCTTGAACCGGGTACTCGCCCCATTTCTATACCCCCTTATAGAATGGCTCCCGCAGAGTTAAGAGAGTTAAAGGCACAACTTCAAGAGTTGCTAAGCAAAGGCTTTATTAGACCAAGTGCATCTCCTTGGGGTACTCCGGTATTATTTGTGAAGAAAAAGGATGGGAGCTTTCGAATGTGCATAGACTACAGACAACTAAATAAGGTAACGGTTAAGAACAAGTATCCTCTTCCTCGCATTGATGATTTGTTCGATCAGTTACAAGGTGCTTGTGTCTTCTCTAAGATTGACTTGAGATCCGGTTATCATCAATTGAAGATACGGGCAACGGATGTGCCAAAGACTGCTTTACGAACTAGGTATGGGCATTACGAATTTGTAGTAATGTCTTTTGGTCTTACGAATGCCCTGCTGCTTTCCTGAGCTTGATGAACGGGATTTTTAAGCCATATCTGGATCTCTTTGTGATCGTATTTATTGATGATATATTGGTATACTCAAAGAGCAAGAAGGAACATGAAGAGCATTTGAGAATGGTATTGGAAATGTTGAGGGAGAAAAAGCTTTATGCCAAATTCTCCAAGTGTGAGTTTTGGCTAGATGCAGTGTCCTTCTTGGGGCATGTGGTTTCGAAGGATGGGGTGATGGTAGATCCTTCTAAGATTGAGACAGTGAAGAATTGGGTAAGACCTACTAATGTGTCAGAAATAAGGAGCTTTGTTGGTTTAGCTAGCTATTACCGCCGATTTGTCAGGGGATTCTCTTCCATTGCTTCCCAATTGACGAACTTGACTAAACAGAATGTTCCATTTGTATGGTCGGACGAATGTGAAGAAAGCTTTCAGAAGCTCAAGACTTTGTTGACTACCGCACCAATCCTTACCTTGCCAGTGGAAGGTAAGAATTTCATTGTCTATTGTGATGCATCCTATTCGGGGTTGGGTGCAGTGCTAATGCAAGAGAAGAACGTAATTGCTTATGCTTCAAGGCAACCAAAGGTGCACAAACGTAATTATCCGACCCATGATTTGGAATTGGTTGCGGTAGTGTTTGCCTTAAAGCAATGGAGAGACTATCTATATGGGGTTAAGTGTGAAGTATACACGGATCATCGTAGCCTACAGTATGTCCTTACTCAGAAAGATTTGAACTTGAGATAGAGGAGATGGATGGAACTACTGAAGGATTATGATGTTACCATCTTGTATCATCCGGGAAAGGCTAATGTTGTGGCAGACGCCTTAAGTAGAAAGACAGGGAGCATGGAAAGTCTAGCTCACTTGCAAGTTTCTAGATGTCCATTGGCTAGAGAGGTTCAGACTCTGGCTAACGACCTTATGAGGTTAGAAGTAAATGGGAAGGGAGGATTGTTGGCCTGTGTGGAGGCAAGATCTTCTTTTCTTGACAAGATTAAGGGAAAGCAGTTTAATGATGAGAAATTGATCCGGATCCGAGATAAAGTGTTGTGATGAGAGGCTAAAGAAGCAATAATGGATGAGGAAGGTGTTTTGAGAATTAAGGGAAGGGTATGTGTGCCCCGTGTTGATGATTTGATCCACACCATTCTTATAGAGGCTCATAGTTCCGGATATTCTATACATCCTGGTGTAACCAAGATATACCGTGACCTAAAGCAACATTTTTGGTGGAGTAGAATGAAACGCGACATTGTTGATTTTGTTTCCAAATATCCAAATTGTCAGCAAGTAAAGTATGAACACCAGAGGCCCGGAGGAACACTTCAGAGAATACACATTCCTGAATGGAAGTGGGAAAGAATTGCAATGGACTTCGTGGTTGGTCTTCCAAAGACAATGGGTAAGTATGACTCTATTTGGGTGATTGTTGATAGGTTAACTAAGTCTGCTCATTTCATTCCGGTCAAGGTGACTTACAATGCAGAGAAGTTAGCCAAAATCTATATCTCAAAAATTGTTCGGTTGCATAGGGTTCCACTCTCCATCATATCAGATAGAGGTACGCAGTTTACTTCTAAGTTTTGGAAAACATTGCATGCGGAATTGGGTACTAGGTTGGACCTTAGTACTGCGTTCCATCCTCAGACTGATGGTCAGTCTGAGCGAACGATTCAAGTGTTGGAGGATATGCTTCGCGCATGTGTGATAGAATTTGGTGGTCATTGGGATAACTTCTTACCCTTAGCAGAGTTCTCCTACAACAATAGCTATCACTCAAGCATTGATATGGCCCCATTTGAGGCACTATATGGGAGAAGATGTAGGTCTCCCATTGGGTGGTTTGATGCATTCGAGGTTAGACCTTGGGGTACTGACCTTCTGAGAGAATCGTTAGATAAAGTGAAATCTATTCAAGAAAAGCTGCTAGCGGCACAAAGTAGGCAAAAGGAATATGCCGATAAAAAGGTTAGAGACTTGGAGTTCATGGAGGGTGAACAAGTCTTACTGAAGGTTTCGCCCATGAAAGGGGTGATGCGTTTCGGTAAAAGGGGTAAATTAAGCCCAAGGTATATCGGCCCCTTCGAAGTACTTAAGCGAGTAGGGGAGGTGGCTTACGAGTTAGCCTTGCCTCCAGGGTTGTCCGGAGTGCATCCGGTGTTTCATGTGTCTATGTTGAAAAGATACCATGGGGATGGAAACTACATTATCCGTTGGGATTCAGTTTTGCTTGATGAAAATTTGTCCTATGAGGAGGAACCTGTTGCTATTCGAGATAGAGAAATTCGCAAGTTGAGATCAAGGGAGATTGCATCCATCAAAGTTCAATAGAAGAATCGACCAGTCGAAGAAGCCACTTGGGAGAAAGAGGCTGATATGCGAGAAAGATACCCACACCTGTTTACAGATTCAGGTACTCCTTTTCGCCTTATTTTCCTTCTTGTGATCATTCGGAGACGAACGATGGGTAAATTGGTATCTATTGTAACGACCTGTTTAGTCGTTTTGAGCAGCAGATTTTATTTCTGGAAAAACAGGCTGAGATAACGGAACCCACGACGGACCGTCATGGGCACGACGGACCGTCGAGGGGGTCTCGTTTCAAAACACTTAGAAATTTTGAAAAATGGATACTGCAATCGACTCTTGAACTTCGTAACGGAATAGCAGGACGGACCGTCACAGACTCTTCAGAGAATTTCAGTCTCTAAACTCTGTGACGGAGCAGCAGGACGGACCGTCGCAGGAACGACGGCCCGTCACAGGCTGCGTAATCCCAGGCGAGGTCGGATTTCTTTAAATGTTTTAAGGGAGGTTTTGGGTTATTCCTGCTATAATTATAAAGTTAGTGGGTTAATGTTAATAAGTCTAATTACTTGGGGGTTAAAAGAGGTAACCTTGAGTAAATTAGTGGGTTATTATTGCCATCTTTTATTCTTAATTATATGCTAATTAGGGTAAAAGAAAGAGGGTTTGAATAAGAAAAAGAAAAAGAACAGAGAGAGAGAGGGAGAAACGATCGAGCGAGAGAAAACGAAGAACAAAGCTTGGGGAAATTGCTTGCTTGATCACTAATCTTCGGTGGAAGTAGGTTATGGTTTTTATACTATTCGTAGTTAACTCTTAATAGCGAATGATATGTGTTGGGTGTATTGTAAGTCTTCTATATGCTTAATTGTATGCTTTCATGAATGTGATTACATAATTGTGATGAAATAAGCATGATGAAGCTATTGAATCCTAAATCTTGAAAAACCCTTGTTAATGATGATGCCTTGGTATAAAAGAAGGCTTGAGGGATTAATGGGATGAAATTAGGGGATCGGGTGTCACGAACCGACACGTAGAATTAGGGGATCGGGTGTCACGAATCGACACGTAGAATTAGGGGATCGGGTGTCATGAACCGACACGTAGAATTAAGGGATCGGGTGTCACGAACCGACACGTAGAATTAGGGGATTGGGTGTCACGAACCGACACATAGAATTAGGGGATCGGGTGTCACGAACTGACACGTAGAATTAGGGGATCGGGTGTCACGAACCGACACGTAGAACTAGGGGATCGAAGTGTCACGAACCGACACGTAGAATTAGGGGATCGGGTGTCACGAACCGACACGTAGAATTAGGGGATCGAGTGTCACGAACCGACACGTAGAATTAGGGGATCGGGTGTCACGAACCGACACGTAGAACTAGGGGATCGGAGTGTCACGTTCCGACACATAGTAGTAAGGAAGCGGAGTGTCGCGTACCGACACAAGAATAAAGGTGATGAATCTTGAAAGATGTTAATATACTCAATCTAATGAACCTAATTCTCAAATGAGTATGATATGGAGGCTTGAGTCCTCATGAATATACTTGACGTTATTTATCAAAGATTCTTGTACATGGTGTTGCTACAGATTGAGTATTTTAGTTGATTTATGATATTATCTGATATATACTGTTTTCTATTTTGAGTTGGCCGATGATATCTACTCAGTACCCGTGTTTTGTACTGACCCCTACTTGTATGTTTTCTTTTTGATTATTGTGGAGTGCAGCAAATGTGCCGTCGTCTTCAACTCAACCGCAACTCTAGTCAGTCTTCAGTACTCCGGATTTCAGGGTGAGATAATGCTTCTAGCTTGGACTGGATCTTCCTCTTCATGTCTTGATGCCTTGAAGTTCCGGCATGGACTAGCTTTTTATGTATTTTAGCTTCTAGATACTCTTAGCTTTAGTAAATTGAAGTAGATGTTCTTGTGATGATGACTTTCAGATTTTGGGGATAATAATAGTTGTTGAGTTTTTAGAAGTTATTGAATTGGTTTTTATTAATGAGTTTAAGTCTTCCGCATTACTTTCTGTTGATATTATATTGAAATGTTAAGGTTTAGATTGGTTGGTTCGCTCACATAGGAGGGTAAGTGTGGGTGCCAGTCGCGGCCCGATTTAGGTCATGACAATAGAAGTATTGATCAATAACAAAAATAATAACGCCACAAAAATATATGTAATGTTTTAATATGAGAGATATCCTTTAGCAAAACAAATAATTTAAAAATTCCAAAAGGCAAATAAAATTTGTTTGAAAAAAAGGAATTCTTATGAAGTTAAAAAGGAATTCTTATGAAGTCATAATAATTAGTTCATGGGGATAAACAAAAAATATAATATAAAGGATTAAAAAAAAGCAGTTTCATGGGGATAAACAAAAAATATAATATAACGGATTAAAAAAAAAGCAGTTTGAAGGAATAATATAATATTAATAATGAGATTTCAAGGAAGGAAGCTAAAGAAAATAATAACATTAGAGCTGTCAATATTGGCTAGCACATCCCATCCGGATTAACCCATACAAGCTTTGACATTTTACGAGTCAGGCCGGGCTAGCCCATTTTTTATTGTGGGCCAGTAAATGGACGGCCCAACCCACAAGTACGTGGGCTACATGCTTGACGGGCCAACCCACTTTTTTTAAAAAAATTATATTTTTTTATAATTATTAAATTAAACTTTAAATTATAATTTAAAATATTATCATAAATATCGGCAAAATAATATTACATGATGTTAATGTTAGTACTTGTTAATCAAATCAAAATAAAATTATTTTTATAATATTTATTAGGGATAATTTCAGAGACTTCCATGTTTCGCTCTATAACACTCACCTCCCCTTTGATTTACGATATTATGTCTACCTCCCTTATTTTCATTTACTTGTAACCATTCATTAAACCTATTTAAAATAAATATACATTAATATAGATTTGACAATTTTACTCTTTTTTATATAAATTTCTTCTTATTAATAAATATTATATAAAAAGTAACTCATTTGACAAATACTTAAAAAATAATTAACACAAAAACATATTTTTTTTAATCCAAAAAAGATTAATTCAACTAAGCTGACCCACATTTTCACCAAATATTAGCTCTTTATCTCTTTTTCACCTTTACCAATTCACGTAAATTTTCCCCCACAATAACACGTCATTTTCCGGCAACAATTTCTTCAAATAGAAGACAAAATTGAACTTCCCGAGAAAGAAATTTGATAAGAACAATAAGATTTTGTTCTAGTTAAACATTTACACAAGCGAAGAAGAAAATGATCCAACGAATAAAGATAAATCATTAAAAATTAGATCTAAACATTCATATATAAGGGTAAATTTGTCCAAAGGGAGGTAGACGTACTATCGTAAACCACAGGGAAAGTGAGTGTTATAGAGCGAAGCCTGGAGGGAGGTGTTTGAAATTATCTCTATTTATTAAGTTTTTTTCCAAGTAAAAGTATAAATATATAAATAAAAATATTAACTTAATTATTTTGAATTTGGACTCTTTTTAATTTTAAAATTTAATATTATATTATATTTTTAATTAATTATTATTGACGCACGGGTCGGCCCTACTTATATTTTCTCATGCCCATCAAATCAACGGGCTTATTCAGGCCAGACTAAAAAAATCATTTTCTTAAATGGGCTCCAAAAATCTTAGTCCAACCCTAAATCTCGAGTTAGGCCAGGCCGGCCCAACAGGCCTAGCCCATATTGACAGCTCTAAATAACATTGATGAAAAATGAAGTTAAATATGATCATCTTTGATATTTCTATTTCTTAAAAATAAAATAAAATCAATCTTTTGATTATTTTTATGACTTTATTTTTTAGAAACTATTTAATAAAAATATTTTTAAAATGTCAAAAATATTGATATATTTAGAATAAAATAAATTCCAATTAAAGACACAAAAAATAAGACAAAGTAAAAGAAGAAAAAAGTAGTTAGAATAAATAAGTTGAAAGAAATAATGTCAGCAGTAACTTTTATTTAATTGAAGATAAATAAAAAAGTAATCTTCAAGTAAAGAAACATATATAAATAAAAAAGGATTAAAAACTGTAGAATACAATTTTTATTAAATATATCAATATTTTCGACATTTTTAAAAATATTTTATTAAATAATTTTTCAAAAATAAAGGCATAAAAATAATCAAAAGACTGATATTTTTATTTTAAAAAAAATTAGAAATATCAAAGATGACCATATTTAACTTCATTCATCATCAATGTAATTATTTTCTTTAGCTTCCTTCCTTGAAATCTCATTATTAGAATTATATTATTCCGTCAAACGACATTTTTTTATTCTTTATATTATATTTTATTTGTTTATCCCTATGAACTAATTATTATGACTTCATAGAATTGCTAGAAAATAATAACATTGATGATGAATGAGGTTAAATATGGTTATCTTTGATATTTCTAATTTTTTTTTAAATATCAATCTTTTGACTATTTTTATGCCTTTATTTTTGAAAAGTTATTTAATAAAAATATTTTTAAATGTGGATAATATTGATATATTTAAAATAAAATAAGTTCCATTTAAAGACACAAAAAATAAGACAAAGTAAAAGAAGAAAAAAGTTAGTAGAATAAATAAGTTGAAAGAAATAATGTCAGCAGTAAATTTTAATTAATTGAAGATAAATAAATAAGTAATATTCGAGTAAAGAAACATAAAAAAAAAGATTAAAAAAATGTAGAATACTTATTCTCTCCTAATTTTTATTATATATATATATATATATATATATATATATATATAGAAAGAGATAAATAGATAGAACTAAAAAAATCAATAGCATTGATGGTAGTAGGAACTAAATATAGTCATTCTTGACTTTTTCTACAAAGATCAGTTTTTAGTAATTAAAAAAAATCTCAAAAAATAAAATAAAAAATTGAGCCATATTTTATTTTGGAAGAATAATTTTGTTTAATGGGAAATTTCATAAATATTGATAAAATTTAATTAAAAAAATATAAAACTTTAATAGAAAATATAAAGAAAAAAAGTGATTTAAGAAAACAATATAAATAAAAATAATATTGATGAGATTAAAGGAAGGAAGTAAATTAAATTAATAGCATTGATGATGATAGGGACTAAATAGTCATATTTGATATTTTTTCTTTTTAAAAATATTCAGTCTTTTGAAAAATTTAGTAAAAAACCCCAAAAAATAAAAAAAAATGTGAGGCATAATTTCTTTCGAAAGAATAACATTATTTCTGAGAAATTATTTCAATAAAAAATAAGTGAAAAGAAGAAAAAAGTTAGTAGAATAAATAAGTTGAAATAAATAATGTCAGCAATAAACTTTAATCAATTAAAAATAAATAAAAAAACTTAACTCCAAGTAAAGAAACATAAAAAAAATAAGATAAAATTAAAAAAGAAAGAAACTTGTAGAATACTATTTTTTCCTAAGAGATAAAGATCTTTTAGGAAAAGAAATGATCTAAAAATTCAGAAGGCAAACAAAATTCTGTAAAAGCTTTTGCAATTTTTATGAAATTATAATAATAATAAAATAAAAGAAGAAGAAGAAGAAGAAGACGTGATTAAAGGAAATAACTGAGATTAAGTAAAGAAGTAAAAGAAATCAATAGCATTGATTATAATGGGAATTAAATATAGTCATTTTTGACATATTTCTTACTTTTTCTGAACAAATCAGTCTATAGAAATTAAAAAGAACTCCATAAAATAAAATAATATTTGAGGCATATTTTTTTTTCTGGAGAATAATTTTATGGAAGTGAAAATTTCGTAAGTATTAATAAAATTTAATTAAAAATATAAAAACTATAATTGAAAATATAAAGAAAAAAGTGATTTAAGGAAACACTATAAATAAACCTTAATATTGATGAGATTAAGGGAAGGAAGTAAATTAAATTAATAGCATTGATGGTGATAGGTATTAATTATTGTCATCTTTGATATTTTTTCCTTAATTTAATTTTTATTTTGAAAAATCAGTCTTTTGAAAAATTTTAATAAAAAAGTTCCAACAAATAAAATGAAAATGTGAGGCATAATTTCTTTTGAAAGAATAACTTTATTTCTGAGAAAGTATTTTAATAAAAATATAAGTGAAAATTTTGATAAAATTTAAGTAAAAATAAATATAAAACAAAATAAACTTTAATCAAAGACACAAAAAGAAGACAAAATAAAAGAACAAAGAAATTAGTAAAATAAAGAAGTAGAAAGAAATAATATCAACAACAAATTTTAATTAAGTAAAGATAAAAGTAATAATGTTTTTGTAATTTTTATGGGGGAAAAAGGCGATTTAAGAAAATAATATAATTTAATAATGAAATTAAGAAAAGAAGTAAAAGAAATATGTAGCATTAACGATGATGATAGAAATTAAATATGATTATTCTTGATATATTTTCTAAAAAAATCAGCCTTTAGAAATTTAAAAAGAACTCCATAAAATAAAAAAAAAATTGAGGCATATTTTATTATTCTAAAAGAATAATTTTATTTAAGTTGAAAATTTTGTAATAATGATAAAATTTAATTAAAAAACAAAATTTTAATAGAAAATATAAAGAAAAAATTGATTTAATAAAACAATATAAATAAAATTAATATTTATGGGATTAAGGGAAGGAAGTAAACTGAATTAAATTAATAGTATTGATGTTGATAAGAAATAAATATTGTCATCTTTGATATTTTTTCTTAATATCTTTTTTTTAAAAAAACACAGTCTTTAGACAAAATTTAATAAAAAACTCGTACAAATAATATAAAAATGTTAGGCATAATTTCCTTTGCAAGAATAACTTATTTCTGAGAAATTACTTTAATAAAAATCCAACTGAAAATGTTGATAAAATTTAATTAAAAACAAATATAAAATAAAATAAACTTTAAATTAAAGACACAAAAAGAAGACAACATAAAAGAAAGAAATAAATTAATAAAATAAAGAAGTAAAAAGAAATTAGTAAAATAAAGAAGTAGAAAGAAATAACGTCCCCAATAAATTTTAATTAAGTAAAGATAAATAAAAATATAAACTTAATGTAAAGATACATAAAAAAAATTAAAATAAGAAGAAATAGAAAAAAATAGTAGAATATTTATTCTTCTCCAAATTTGATACGAATTTCTTAAATAAATTGATTTTGTCTCCAAAATAATTTTTATTACACTTTGAAGCACTAATCACTTCCTACAATTTTCTAACCAAAATGATTTTTTTCTCATTAGTCATCTCTTATAGGAGGAATTGACATTTTTGCAAAAAATCATTTACTTTGAAATGAAATTTTTTATTACGTGAAATTTCTCCTTTACACTTATATCTTCCGAAGAATCATAATAATTTTCCTTTCCCTTTTCGTAAAGCAATTACAAGACTAGAAAGTAGTTGATCATCTCAGCGGCATAATCAATATTCTTTTAAAAAGTCTTTTATTTTGAAGATAAACTTTTATTGCATAACCTTTCTTCGTACATCAATATTTTTTAAAGAATCATAAATTCGTTGGATATCTCATTAAAAAATTCTGATACTCATATATTCATTAAAAAATTCTGATACTCATATAAATGAAAAGTTTTAATCTTTTTATCTTCCAAATTTTATTCTTTTCACTTTCCCATTTATTTAAATATGTATCAGTGAGAGGAAAGTTTTAAAGAAATATTATTAATTGGATAGTGTATTTAAATGTTTTCAATTTTTAAGAATACAAATAAATAATAGAAATCAAAGATAAAATAACAAAAAAAAAGGAGAAAAAGATAAATAGAAATAGAGGTTATAGAGAGGTGTCACATCAGATTATCTATATTCACCTTTATATATATAGATAAATAGATAGATAGAAAGATAGATAGATAAATTGTAGAAGTTCTTACTTCTAATATAATATAATATAAATTCAATACAACATACATACTTACTTTTAATACAATATAAATATTAACATAAAATATAGAAGATATACTAAATTGGAGAGTTGAAGTATTATATTAATTTAGCATTCATGTTAGGAGTGTTCAAATTCCATCGAACTTTGAGATTCTCAACGTCTATAAATCATACTTGAGTTTTTACGAAGAGAAGAATAGAAAACATAAAAATTGCAGTTTAAAAATATGAGAGAACTCCTCCATTTAAATTTAACAGATGGAGTATGAACATGTGTTTATTGTGTCTTATCAAAAAAATTGGAGTCAATTCCCTAAATGATCACCGAAGTTGAGGGAATTTCCTTGAAATATCATTATGTATTTAGGACCAAAATATTACCCAACTATCACTATTTTCCTTCAAATATACTTGACACTTCAAAAAACATTACTCTCTCCTACTTGACATGACATGTCATTAATTTTTTTTAATAATAGACTAATGTAATTATTAAACTTATTTAACTAAAATAATGATCATATCATTTTTCATTTTTTTTAAAATTAATTTACTAAGAATAAATTTTCATACTTAAAATCTTTTATCATAATTAAATTTTTTGTTTTTTATGTTCTGCATAATATGTTTTTAAAACGTAATATAATCTCATCAATTTTGAATACTTAATTATAAACACATACATTCAAAAAAATATTGAGTTACAAATCACTCATTATCGCTAATTTACGTTAATTAATCATAAATTGTATAATGAATCAATACTATTTAAGGTCGATTAATTACTAAAAAAAATTGGATGCTTTGAAATCCATATATACTTACAATATCGTTTTTAAAAAGAAAATAGTAAGTGAATAATATTTTTATCCATTATAAATACTAAATACCTCAAAAGTCTCCCTAAATTTTAGTTGATATGCCAAACATTATTGTAAGTATATATGGATTTCAAAGCACCCAAATAATTATTTTTTAATATTAATCGACCTTTAATATTATTGATTTATTATACAACTTATGATTAATTGATGTAAATTAGCGTTCATGAGTTATTTGTATATCAATATTTTTTTGAATGTAATTGTTTATAAGTATTCAAAAATGATAAAATTATGGTACATTTTAAAAATGTATTCTTCATAACATGAAAAAATAAAAAATTTAATTATGATAAATGATTTTAAGTATCAAAATTTATTCTTAATAAACTAATGAAAAAATTAAAAATAATATGATCATTATTTTAGTTAAATGGGTTCAATGAATTAAATTATTCTATTATTTTAAAAAATAATTTAATGATATGTCATGCCAACTAGGAGAGTGATGATTTGGAAGTGTCAAGTATATTTGGAGGAAAAAAGTGATAGTTGAGTAGGGCTGGGTGTTCGATCGGTTCGTAAATATCGGTTCGATTTTTCAGTTTTCGGTTTGGCCAAACATGAAACCAAACAAAATCAAAATAAATTCGGTTTGGTTCGATTATTATAAATTTGGTTTGGTTTATTTTGGTTCGATTTTGGTTTAAACAAATTTAATACAAAAAATGATAAAACAATCACCGTGATAACTAGATATCGACTCAATTAGTAAAACATGAAAAATCCACAAGGGGTCAGCAAGATTATCCTTTTTTTCCATTTCTTTGAATTTTTCAGGTGCTAGCCAGATAAAAAAAAAAGGGCAAAGCAGCCATCATGACATATTAAAAATTGACTCTTTAAGCAATAAATGCACTTAAACATGGAAAAATTCAAAAGAGGTCAACAAGTTTTATCCCACTGTATGCTAATTTGGAGCATAAACATATTGAGCATAACCCAGCTCTAGCCAACAGGCAATAACATTAACAACTGGTCAAGATTAATGATAAAAAAACTATCAAAAGTCAATACAACATCACAACAACACTAGAAAGTTCAACGAACTTGTGTCCATCACTAAAATAGATTTAGTTACAAACTAAAGTCCTCATTAACTGGCTCATTGCAACTTCCAGCAACAAAGAGATTTAGAAAACCAACAAAATATCGTTGCAACTTGCAACCTCCATTGCAATAGCTCTCAAGTTCTAGCAAATAGCAACCAAGAAAATAACAAAACATTGATGGACCTGCGAGAAAATAGAATTGTTTAGACAAATGATCTACATTTCATAATAGAATATATAAAACTATCAAGCAAGTTATGTAAATAAGTTATTTACTTACTCGTTACCACACATCACTAGTTGATAGTTGAACTTACAAGCTGCAACTATATATCAATTATACTAGATTCAGTTCCACTACAAGCAAAATCTAAAAAAATATGAAAGAATTTGTTAGTTGTTAAGAAACAGAAGTAACAAAATTATTTTCAATATAGTTAATACAAATATCAAATTCTTACCAAGTTCAAGTTGTTCAAGATACTCTAAATCTTCCTCAATATTGATTGGAAAAGACTCACTTCTAAGTTAATCTTGAACACAAATAAGAGATTGCACAATTTTAGGAGTTGATGAACTCCTAAAGTGATCAAGAACACGACCTCATGTGCTGAATGCACATTCTGATGCGACACTTGAAATGGAAATGACTAACACATCACGAACCATCTCCGCGAGAATGGAAATCTCGGCTCATTAACGTTTCATCACATTAATATATCAAAGTCATAACTATTTGGCTCAATATCTTCCGCAAGATATCTTTTCAATTCTTACTTATTACCTGAACTTTCACTAACTTCTTTATGCTTCTCAAATTGTTGTTTCGTTCTCATTTTTCCTCTATTTACAAAGTTGGCACAACCACTCACACTAGATATACTTTATGAATTGTTAGATGAAGTGGGTGAAGATGGTACATGTAAAGAGCTTTTTGGGGATTTCTTGACATATACTCAAACAGTTTGTTCATGTATTTTTTCACTTCTGAACATAGCTTTTCCCCAACTTCTTTTCTGAACATATCCACAATTGCAAATGGAACATAATCAAGCTTGTTACGCGGATCCAATACAGATGAAATAAAGATCATATTGTTCATTTTTTGTGGTTTACCCCAATACTTTTGAACTTCTCATTCATACTTTCCGTCATATCTTTCAAATTACGATCTTTATTTGTCATCATCTCTTTCAAAATAAGATTAAGTTCATCAATTTCAACAAAGTGTGTATTGCTAGTGACATAATTAGAACCAGAGACCTTTAAAGTAAGTACATAAAAAGTTTCAAGAAATTTCGCCATTGACCTCACATTTTTCCATTCAACACTTGAAAGAATATTTGCAGTAGTTCCATCTTCAACACTAGTTTCATCTTTGTTTTTGAAGAATCAGAACCAAAGGTACGAAGATGATTCAAGTATCCTATATCACAAATACTATATCTTTCAAATGCAAGCTCAAAATATTGTGTTATATCAAGCATCGAATATGTAGAGTTCCACCTAGTAGGAACATCTAAACATAATGATTTCTTACAAGTTATCAATTCAAATTCACAACATTCTTTAATCTTCATAAGTCTTGCGGGAGATTGTTTAATGTATTTCACGGCTTGTTTCACTAGCTTGACAGACTTACCAATTTCCTTCAACCCATCTTGCACAATAAGATTAAGGATATGTGTCATACACCTCACATGAAGATGGCCACCATCCATAATGTTAGTTCCCCAATTGCTCAATTTTTTAGACATTTCTTTCACAGTAACATCATTAGAACTAGCATTATCAACTGTAATAGTAAGCACATTGTCCAAACCCCATTCAAGCAAACAATTAGTAATGCAAGCCGCCATATTCACGCCCTTATGACTAGAAATAAGACAGAAATTTATTATTCTTTTATGCAAAATTCAATTTCTATCTATAAAGTGGGCTGTCAAACACATGTAGCTTATTTTTTGTATAGAGGTCCAAGTATTTGTTGTAAGAAAAACTCTTGGACGTGCTTCTTTGAAAACCTTCTTCAAAAGTTTTTTTTCTTCGAGGTATAGTTCATAACAATCTCTCGTCACAGTTCTATGAGAAAGAGTATAAAATTGCGGCGTTGTAACTTTCATGAAGTTTTTAAAACCCTCTTTCTCAACAAAACTAAATGGTAGCTCGTCAACAATTATCATTTTGGCTAAAGATTTCCTTCTTTTTGCTTGGTCAAATTTCCAAGTGCTAATGACCCCTTCCTTTTCTCCCGTTGAAGATGATAGAAAATTAATTAGATTTTGACCTTTATCTACGGTGTCACGAGGAAATTTAGGACATTTTCTCATATGAGTATTCATTGATGACGTACCATTATATGATGTAGAAGCTGCATAAGACTTTGCAAAATACTTGCATTTGGATTTACTAGCTCCATTTTCATCAGTGAAATTTTCAAAATTCTTCCAACAATTAGCTCTAGGTTTCATGGTTTTTCTTTTCTTTGAAGTATGAACATCAACATCAACCTCACTGGGAGATAAGGTGTAAGGTATGCTCTCATTTGAAGCTCTACTTTCACTTTCCTTACTTCCAGTTTGTGTCATCTATACAAAAGTGAAACAAACAACAAGAACAATAATCAACAAAGTTACAAGGATCAGACCTCAGAAAGTCACAATAGCCCTCATCTTTGTTACAAGGAAACAAACAATAAAATCAAATGCAAGAGCTCAAGAAAGTAGGAACAACTACAAAATCAGTAAATGGGAGTTAAGAGATGACTGATGATGAGAGTTTAAGACAATTTGACTAACTTACAGTTACGAGTGACGACAAACAAGAGCTGAGAGTTGAGATATGAGTAAGAGTGACGAACTGATGATAAGACGGAAGTGGCGGCTGGCGGGCTGCGGCGAGTCGGTGACCGTCGTGGCGGCGTATATTATGAGTCGGTGTCTCGGGCTCTCGTCGTCCAGCCGCGACGTTAGTGTGTGCTGCGTATCTGCGTGAGTCGTGAGTCGTGACTGTGTCTGCATTACTGACCAGCGTGGCGGCGTTATGGACTTATGGTGGACGGTGGTCGACTGGTCGGTGTGTGTGTATGATGTATGAGTTATCAATTTAGCAATTTATCATTTATCAATTGATAGGAAATTGGTTTGGGTATTTGGGTTGTGAATTTGGATAGTTGAGCCGACTGACTGCTGAGTAATAGGAATTTAGGTAGTTGGGCTTGGGCTGACTGTTGAGGATAACAGTATGGGTCGACTGGGAGGATTATGAATGAGTTATGGACTTATGGGGTAATATATATATATATATATATATATATATATATATATATATATATATATATATATATATATATATAATTTCAGTTTTTCGGTAACCGAATTTTCAAATCTAAAAATCGAAAACCAAATAGAAAACTGAAATGTAAAAATTCAAAACCGAAACCGACCGAGATAATCGAAAAACCAAATCGAAATTAAAAATAAATCGGTTCGGTCTGTTTTTTTTATTTGAACCATATTATGCCCAGACCTATAGTTGAGTGATATTTTGGTCTTAAATGAAACATAAATGATATTTTAAGGCAATTCTCTTAACTTGGTTGACCATTTAGAAAATTGACTCAAAAAGTTACAATACTTCAGAAAAATCATAACTTTTGGAAAAGTTCACAACTCATTGAAAAAATTTTAAAAATTCATATGCAATCAATAGGTAGAGACCTTCTTTTAATATAATAAAATATAAATTAATATAATATAATATAAAATATAGAAGATCTACTAAATTAGGTGTTTAGGAAGAACACGAACAATAAAAAATTGTGCCTTGTAAAAAAAAGTCACAATCCCTTAACAAAGTCACAAACCTTCAAAAAAGTCACAATTCATCGGAAAAATCATAATTTTTTGAAGAGTCACAATTCTTCGTAAAAGTCACAACTCTTCGAAAAAGTTACAATCCTTTAAATTAGTCACAATTCACAACCCTTCAAAAAAGTCACAATTTATACTAACTCTTTGAAAATGTCACAATACTTCAAGGTGAAATGGTGTTTGCTTTTAATATAATATAATATAATATTAATAAATAAATAAATTAATAATATAGAATATATAATATAGAAGATATACTAAATTTGATGTTTTAATTTTATTTTTTTTTAAGGGAGGGGGCGTGCGGGAGTGGGGGGTGGGGTGCAAGTATTTAACATTTTAGTTAGGTAGTATGATAGTATATATAAGATAAAAAAAATGATAGATATAGATTTGCCTAATTTTAATTTAATATGAAATTTCAAAAAATAAACACAACTTTTAATTTATGAATATGTAGAATATATAAAAAATATTTTTTTAACTTTGTGGTCTTAAACAACTTCCCCTCCCCCCCCTCCTCCGCCCCGCCCCCAAATAAAAAAACAATTCACTATTAAACTGAATAAAAAAATAAAAGTACGATAAATAAATTGAGGATCGAGGAGTACTTATTAAATCTAATTTTGACTCTTCAATCGAACTTTTGATCAAAACCTTTTCCTCCAACAGTTTGATGTTTCACAGTTTGAACACAAAGTTGTAGTTTGTGCAACATAAAATCGTTGAACTTCTTGTCAAGCAAAAGTATATCTATTGCAATGAAATAGAGTACATATTAATTTGATTAAAGAAAAAATATACTTATTAATTATCTAAATAGTCTTCTCTTTTTGAAGTTGGATTATTCCATTCTCCTTGTTGCATCAATTTTTGTTGATCTATCTAATTTACCCAAAAAAATATTGTAATTGCATAATTGAACTATTCATATTATCTTCCTTGTTTTAAGAAGAAGAAAAAGAAGACAAAGAAGAACAAAAAAAACTTACAAAATTTGTAGATTAAAAATGTGAGAAAACCCCCTCTATTTTATAGACAACAAATGATAGTATGAAAAAATGTTTACCGTGTCTTTTCAGATAAGTCATATCACTTTGAAAAAATCATAACAATTTGGAAATGTCTCACTCATTGAAAAAATCACAACCCTTCGGAGAAGTCACTGCCCAATCAATGTGAAAAGGTGTCAACTTTTAATATAATATAAAATAAATAAATATAATATAGCGAATGTATACTAAATTAGGTGTTTTAAATTAGCCGGTATCATAATAATTTAATATTCAAGTTAGAGAATTTATACTTTTAAGATCGTGTAGAAGATAATATAATATAAATAAATAGATATTATATAGATAGATGTATAAGTTTCCCTTCAATATTAGTGGGAAAAAAGAATGGAAAAATTACATAAATTGGTACATTTTAATAAATAATTACTGATTTTACCGATACTTTTTATTTATTACCATTTATAGCAACTTCTTTAATTTTTTTTCTTTTCTCGGTCTCGCACTTTGTTTATCCTTTTCTATGTCTCGCTCCCTCTTTTTTTTTCTTTCATTCTTTCTTACTTTCTTTCTGTTGTCCTTTCTTTCTTGCTTTTTTGTTGTTGCTCTGTCTCCTCTTACTATTGTTCTTTTTTTTTCGTAAAAGAGTCAATGATTCTAGACTTTATAAAATTTATATCAATATTTAATTAGAGAAGTAATATAATCGTAACAAATGAAGAGGCATAAAAAATTGTAAGATGAATTAAATTTAAATTTAAAATGTATTACAAACATATTAAAGTTGAATTATTAGAAGAGAAGTAGTATAATCGTAACAAATGAAGAGGCATAAGAAACTGCAAAATTAATTAAACTTGAATTAAAAATGTATTACAAACATATTAAAGTTGAATTATTAGAAGAGAATTAAATATAATTGCAGAATGTAGAAAACAAAAGATCTTTCTTTGATCTACATGTAAACTGTATAAAATTTGTATCAATAATGAATTAAACAAGTAACCACTCGTAACAAATCAATCAATTAATTGCAAAATGCATTAAACTTGTATTTAAAAAATGTATTACACAAATATTAAAGTCGAGGTAGAAGAGAAAATTAAGCATGAATAAAAAATGCAACAAATGAAATATTAAATTTAATTTATAGAGTGAAGTAAACTTGTATCAAATATTAAAGTCGAGGTAGAAGAGAAAATTAAGCATGAATAAAAAATGCAACAAATGAAATATTAAATTTGATTTATAGAGTGAAGTAAACTTGTATCAATAATGAATTAAACAAGTATCCAATAGGAACAAATAAATTAAAAAACTGCAAAATGAATTAAATTTTTATTAAAATTGTATTACACTGTGTTAAATTTGAATAAAAAGAGAGAATTAAAAATAAATGGAAAACGTAGCTAATGACTGACAAGACAATTTTCTGTAGAGTGAATTAAACTTGTATCAGCAATGAATTAAACAAGTATCCAATAGTAACAAATAAATAAAAAAATGTAAAATAAATTAAATTTACATTAAAATTGTATTACACATTATTTAAAATTGAATTAGAAGAGAGAATTAAGAATGAATGAAAAATGTGACTAACGAAAGACATGACAATGATCTATAAACTGCTATATTATATCTGTAATGAATTAAACAAATAAATTAAAAAGACTTCAAAATGAATTAAATCTGCATTAAAATTGTATGATCTAATTCCACTTTAATATAGTTGCAAGACAATTTAATGCTATATTTAATTCATTTCAATCTAATAATTCTCCTAAAATCAATTATAAACTTAACCAAACCATCTTAAAATTGAGATATGAACTCCAGACAACATTTTCAATTATACCTATTCAAATTTATCACAAATTCATAAAATGCAAATAATGAATTCAAAAATTGAAGCTTTATAATGACTATCAATGGTGAACTCTTACTTTTGCAATTTTAATTATTTGAAATTTCTGATTCAAAATGTGATTTTATACAATTTTGCGTCTTTTTGTTCCTCTTTTCATCCTTTTTCTTTGGATAAAAATAGTGATATGAACATAATGAAATATGAAAAATTGATTTGTTAATTAAATAAAAATTAAAAGAAGAAGAAGAATTTTTTAAAAAAAGAAAAGAAAAGAAGAATATGAAGACAATAATGATAAAGAGAGAAAGATAAGATGAAGATTTTCTTTTAAAAAAAAAAAGATTAGAAGGCAAAAGAGTCGAGAAAGAAAGCAACAGTACATTTTTCTTAATTTCAAAAAAAAAATATTTAGTTATAAAAATTATATTGAGAGAAATGGCAAATATTTTTTTAAATATAATATATTTATGTGATTTACCCAAAAAAAAAACAACATTTGAGTTTGATCATCACGTATGATCAATATTGATAACATATATACCTATATACATTATAAACAATCATAGTTTATACATAATAGACATACTTATCCATATTTATTAATGAGATGCCCTAATAATTCTAATCACTTTAATATTAGTGGGAATAGTGAAGCAAAATCTGAGTTGGTCATCAACTATGATTAGTATTTTTTTTTGGGGGGGGAGTGGTGGTGAGGGATTTGGTTTCCGTTTAGGATCCATACTAGATCCAAATTTGCGCCAAAAAATCCCACATTGATAGGGTAAAACACTCTCTAACAAAAATAACTACGTAATCATTCCACCACATCCTTTGATGATCACAGAAGGGATGATCACAGAAGGCTTCCATTAGAAGAACAAAAAATGACATCCATCGCACGCATCATAAACAATCGGCATACCAGCTGGGCTAAAAGGAACTCCAAAATCCCACTTCAAACTAATTTGACAATAAGACCTTCACATTGTTTATGATAACTATATCATCCACTACAGAACACCTCACTACAACCAATAATCGTTTCCAATAGCTGGAGAGCTCAAGATATTAGATTATTAGAATAGGAAACGGGTCAAAAATATCTCTGACGTATGACAAAAAGGCTCTGAAATAATCTCTTTCCACCTCTTGATCTTAAAATACCCTCAATAACCAACCAAAAACAGTTGTTTCCAATAGCTTCAGAAACAAAAAGAAGTGATACGGCCTGCCTCAAAACCTGTCACATTGCTCATCTGAAAAGGGGCCATTTACCATTTAAAATATTGACTAGAATAGAGTGGCCACAAACGTTTAACATTTGCTGTACTCATAGAGAATCTCCAGCCAAATGAAGCACATTTACATTTCTGAACAGAAAACCCTCTAGAAAAAACAAAAAAGGAACACAAGTGAACTGTGGCCTGCAATAAAACTAGCCACAAACTGTATGTATTGATATATTATATAAGATTGTTTCTCCATATGTCCTAACTAGCATGGTGAATAAGTAACTTGAAGATTCATGATCCCAATACAAAAGCATGTATCTCATCCCAGCTAGAGGCAGTATAGAGAACACCAGAAAGTCCCGTCCAACTTGATGAGTCTGACCCAGCATACATCTTCTGCTTCTGGAGAACACCTGGAAAAAGAGGAACAAAAGAAACACCAAAATGATTCCCCATCCTCCTCAGACTTGAGCTCGAACCAAGCACAATGCCAACATCTGCTTCCAGCAAGCAAAGCAAGTCGCCAACTGAATCCCCAATATATACTGTCAGATTCTTTTTGTCGTTGCGACAATTCGCTAGAATTTTACTAAAAGCTTGAACCTTGTCAATGGGGGATTCAACTTTCTTAACAATTTCACCAGTAGATAGAGATTCTTGAAACATCAACTCATTGGCATGAATATCTAGACCATCTATGCCCCCTGTTCAACACATGACAGGAAATAGATATCTTTTTCATAAGCCTTAAAGGCAGGAAAAAATTTAACATCTCACTGGAAACCAAAAACTGACAAGCATTGCATAATTACAAATGAAAAGGGAACTGTCAACTAAGACCAACCATAGCAAAAATAAAAGAGAGTTCATGTGATCGATGATCTTTGAGACCCAACTAAAGACTATAAGCACATCAAAACTTCTCTTCCAGAATAAGAGAAGAAATCATTGACAATGTTAACAACTCTATTAGACTTAAAAAGGAAAAGATAACTCAAAAACAAAGGAGAACACATGACACAAAATAAGAACAGGGGAAACCAAGGTAAATTTGAAAAACAAGGAATGATCGACTTTTTCCTCCACACTTTTTCCATTTCACCTTCCTTTCTTCTTTTTCTTTTAGAAAGTTGTTTCCTTTCTCATGGTACAAGAAAAGGATAGCGGGTGGAAGCAAATTGGCATGACAAAGAGGGACAAATGTCACTTAGCATACAAAATACAGTCAGCAATATTTCTAGCATATCCAGGTGCAACTAAGAATTAAGAAGACATTGAAGTAGTCATGAAAAGATAGGCAGACCATAACAATCAACTCGACAACAATAATATTCGCAACTAAGTTGTCATTATCAATGAAATACCTGATGAAAAGGAAGACCTAATAAGGTCACCACACCAGCAATAGGAGAGAACATGAATGTCTGCATTCAGATTTTCATTTCTTATTATGCTCTGGAAAAAGTCGGTGCAACCATCCTGGAGAATCAATTGCTGCCCAGCTCGTTTAATGTCTTCAAGGTTCAGACCTTTCAGTACCCCAGATTCAACTACCCTACTATTCGCCCTTTTCTCAAAATCAGAAAGTTGCTCAATCGTTCTACAGAGTCTCCCATAATCACATTTTTCCGCTGTAAAAGTAAGATTCTTAGAACAGTTCATCCCAGCCGATCAGCAATATTATGACATAGGGAGGTTGGAAAACATCAAAGATTAATCAAACAGTGTTACCTTTTTCAGTAAGTAACATCTTCTCTATACATTGCTCATACTCTTCCGTGTACTGCTTAGAGAGATCTCCCCATGCATTCTTTAAATCAGCCAACGACATCCTTGAAATTTGATTCTCTGGCTGATTTTGATCAGATTTTGGTGCTGTTATAATTGCAATTTCAGCCAAGATGGCAGAAGAATCAACAATCGTGCATGTCAAATCAAAATCAGAAAATATTGTTATCCGCTGTTCCGCAGGGTTGTGATCTTTTGACAAAGGGATGATAGCTTTCTGAACAAGGGGCTGGGCTAAGAAGAACTGGATTTCAAGTTTCATTGCTTGATGATAAAGCTTCTCAATGATGTCAAGCTCCTCGCCTGTCAAAGTGACACTCAGTTTATCCAACAAGTCCTCTGTCTGTAGAGCTGATGCCTAGTATACAATAAAGACGATATTTCAGTTTAGTTAAGTAGAATGTGTGGTATGTCATAAATATCATTCATAAGCTGAATTCATCAGTTTGACGAGAATGGAATAAACAGCCACAAACCTGGAAACCTTCAGCGGCATAACTGTCAATCCACTTCTCGTATGGATGATTTTTCTCTCCCTCAAGACACACTTGCAGCTCCTTACCAATGTAGGCATAAAGTCTCATGCAAGGTGTCATAGCACCTAGAGTATAAGCAGCCAACTTTGTTTTCTCAAATGGAGTGGCAAGTTTAGCAGCTTTTACCCCTTCAACCTTTCCTGAAGCTGTAGCTAATAAGAAATCTGTGTACTTGGCTGTTGCAGGGTTAATAGTGCACTCCTTGACCAGATCAATGCCCCACTTCTACAGAAGTGACTGTGAGATTATTTATTTTCCCAAGCAAGAAGACAATTTCGCGTGCATAAAGAGAGTTTTTAATGTACTTTGATACATAGGTCATAAGATACAATATCGAAATCATTAAGGGGTCGTTTGGTAGGGTGTATAAAAATAATGCTAAATAGAGTGTATTAGTAATTGTTGCATTAGTTAGGCTAAATAGAGTGCATTAGTAATGTTTACATTAGTTATGCTTGCATTATTTCTTAAGCATTGCATAATTTTTTAAAACATACTATTTTTGTCCCTAATTACTTGTCCACTTTTGAATTGGCACACCTATTAAGAAAACAATGATTTACATAGTGAGTTTACCATTTCGCCCCCTATTAATTATGAAGTAAGTGAATTAAAAATTTACGATCTTCGAGAAGTTCTACCTTTTTCAAAGTAATTAATTGAGGGTATAGTAGGTAAAAAGAATTTCTTCTTTCTTGATTTGTCAAAATGGACAAGTAATTAGGAATAACTACAAAAGGAAAAGTAGACAAGTAACTAGGGACAGAGGAGATATTTATTTACAAAGATATCCTCAACATTATGGTGGAAAAGATGTAAAATAAGGTTTTGAGGGGCAATTGGGTCATTAACCATGCTAATGCATGCATTAGATACTCCTGCATTAGTAATACCATGGATTTCCATGTATTACTACTACTACACTCCTCAATACATAATTGAGTGTATAACTAATAGTTGCATTAGTTATACATAGGTTAAGAAAATGTACCAAACAAGGTTCTGCTAACACACAAGTCTAATGCATGTATTGTTTCTTTTAATACACTCTACCAAACGATCCCTAACTGTTAACAATAGTTGCTATCACTTCGCAGTAACCGCACATCTTAACTTCCTTGACAAATTAGTTACGCTCCAGAAAAACAATGAGAATCTGTTTTACAAATAGAAATCAAGATTTAACACAATAGGCATAATACATAAACATGACCCTTAATTTGGCTTTAGCGAATAACTATGTCCCAACTTTGAATGTGCACAAGTAGGCACTTAAACTTGTATAAATTGAACAAGTAGACACAAGTATCCTACATGACACAATACACGTAGGATGTCATGTAGGACACAAAATTGCTAGGTAGGGTGTCATACTGCCACGTAGGATGAATTTGTCAATTTGCTCAATTTTATACAGTTTAAGTATCTACTGGTGTATACCCAAAGTTAAAGGTCATAGTTAGCAACTTGGCGCCAAGTTAAAGGTCATATTTATGCATTATGCCAACACAATATGTAGCTCTCATATGTGCTACATGTAAAATACTAAGATATATAATAAATTCGGACTATATATACATCTAGGCAGCTCAAAATATTAGCTATTGTGAATCCACAATAATCAACCAGTTGCGCATCAACTATGGACATTGTGCCATTTCTGAAGTAAAGCAGAAATGTCTTGGGAAATCGAGAAGCTTGCCATGATAGCACAGAGAAACTAAGTCTGCTGATAGTGCCACTGGTCCATTCATTCAGAATTTCCCTCTCTTGTCCTTTCTGCAACTGTACGCCCAACAGCATATCTTATTCATTATTAGCAACAAACTCACAGGAATACCAAAATGCATCGATTATTCATCAACATTAAGTCTTACACAATGCATAACCAATTTTCAACACAAGTCCTTCACATTTCATTAACTTCAGGCAGACCTTGGATCTCCCTCCCAGACCAGTTTGAGGCTGTTCCCCATGTATTAATGGTACCCACTACTTCATCGGAGAATCTGGCTGTAAGTCGCTTGCGGCCTGGGCGGCTCGTTAGGTATGAATATGTCAGGTACCTCTGACTCGATTGGTGAAATAGCATCTCTTCCCAAAAAAGCATGTTTTTTATTTACTGACGCACAAAAGAAAATATTTTGTAGCGAATGAACAAGATATTGAGGAATTGTTCCTATGTAATCAGAATTATTGACCACAGTATAGGGGAATCTTGTGTTCCAACAGAAGCAGAAGTGATGTGAATTATTCAACAATCAAAGTCGATTTTCTTTATAAAAAGCTATCAATGAACTTCTGTCTTGGTTCGCCGAGCCTGTTGACATGGTGTTTTGTCCATTGATAGTGATCTAAGGGAAAAGTATCCCATATAACTATGATTTATGCTCATTTCAATTTTCATAAGCCTTAGCAGGTTTTAGGTTTCTCCGCCCAATCATGTGTTATAGGCTAAGACAGTTATTTTCTCGTTAATATAGAGTAAATTTTTCCACATAAGCTTAAGGAACATTGACAACTGAGACAAAATGCTCTCGGGCACTTTTTTGTGGCTTTTCAGTGTTAAATCTTTTTTTAGTATAATCACTTTTCAGGGGAGAATTTTTCTGTTTTTTTCAGTCTGGAATTTCAACAGACATGGGGTAAGAAAGGATTTTTTATAATCCAGGTTCTAAATCCTATGACATTCAGGCTCAGAAGTATGGTTCAATTATGCAGCAGAAATTTAATGAGACAAAGTTACTATTTGCATTAACGTCATGAAGTGGTTGGTGTTTGTCTTCTTTGCAGAAACAGAAGAAAGGTGGAAGACGGTAAAGAGATGGAACATGAAGGACAATTTCTGAGTTTTTTTCACTCTTAAATCCAATGAAAGTGGGAAGTACATAAGCATTCCGGAAGCAAGTAAATCTATTCTTATTACACCAGAGGGATCCTTTAAAGAGGGTTGGGGGAATATTTCTCATAAGTATATAACTATATCAATGAGACAAATAGAGTGAAGAACTCCCTCTTGGCAGAAACAAGACAAACAGAAACAGCGTACAAAGAAGCCTCAGAAACAGCAGATGTATAACTAAGTAGACATAAAGGTCACAGATAACAGGAAGAAACACAAAATTTATGTAACAGGGGGTTCAGCCAGGCCAGCATCAGATTTGCTCAGCAGATGCCTAGTTGGAAATTGCCACCAAAAGAGACGCCAAATTTGAATGATGTGAGGAAATGAGCCTGAAGTTGTACCATACACTAGGGAGATCAAGGATATATATGATGGAGACAAAGCTCACGTAAAGATTATGGGAGGAGACTCGGAGCATTTTTCAGTTTCGATAGGGCTGCATCAAGGATCATCCCTTGGCCCATTTTTATTTGCCTCGGTGATGGATAAATTGACGCGGAAAAATTCAAGGTGGATAGTCATGGTGTATGTTATTTGCAGATGACATAGTTATGTTTGACAAGACTCGTGGTGGTTTTAATGCTAAATTGAAGGTTTGGAGACAGACTCTGGAGTCTAACGGGGTTTCGATTGAGCAGGAGTCAGGACCAAGAACACATACTTGGAGTGCAAGTTCAGTGACGTGACTATTTAGGCTGATGTGGAAGTGAAGCTTGATACACATGTCATCCAAAAGAGAGGATGTTTCGAGTATATTGGATCTATTATCCAAAGGAATAGGGAGTTTGTCCATGATGTCACCCATCGTATTGGTGCAGGGTGGACAAAGTGGAGGTTCGCATCTAGAGTCTTGTGTGATAAGAAGGTACCACCAAACCTTAAAGGCAAGTTCTGTTGATTAGTAGTTAGACCGGCTTTGTTGTATCTCGCGAAGTGTTGGCATGTCAAGGATTCATGTTCAGAAGAAGAAAGTTGTGGAAATGAGGATGTGATGATGGATGTTTGGGCATACTAGGAGCCGGGATTTTTCGTAAGCGGTGTCACCTTTTAAAATGAGAAAATAAATTAAATAATACAAATCATATTTTTTAAAAATAAAACACAATTCATGTATATTGTTATAATTTTTTCTAAGAAAATAAATAAAAACCACATTATAATTTTTTTCATGAGTTTCTTTTCTTTTCTTTTTTTTGAAATTTATTCAAATTAATCTCCTTGATAATATTATACTAAATTTTTATTAATACAAATAAAATACCAAATAATTACTAAACAAGGATGGTCAAAGAAAAAAAAACATAAAAAATGTGACTGTGTAGGATAGAACAAACAATCTAGCCTAAGAAATTCCAGCACAAAACCACCTAAGCTACGCACTTCTATTGTTCAAGCAGTGTCACTTTATTATATAGACCTTTTATGTTCGCTTTTGTTTCATAACGTATATACGATTTAGCCATTTTTTCGGGCAAAGCAGTGTCACGTGACACCCCTTCCCCCTTCCTGAGTCCGCCTGACTAAGAGAGATAGGATTTGAAATAACGATATCCGAGACAAGGGAGGAGTGGCTGTGGAGTAGGACAAGATGCGAGAAGCGAGACTGAAATTGTTCGGGTTAGTGAAGAGGCAATGCATGGATGCCTCACTACAGAAGTGTGAGAGGTTGGCTATGATGGTATCAAGATAGGTAGAGGTAGACCAGAGAAGTATTGAGGAGAGGTGATTAAACATGACTTGTTTCAGCTTACCGAAGACATGACCTTTAGACAGGAGGGTGCAATGTGTTATCTTGTTGTTTCTTCATATTAGTACTCATAGTATTGCTTCCGTCGTTTCTTGGCCTTCGATTTCTGTTACTACCTGTTGTTTCTTGTACCACGATTATCGTATTGCTCTGTTGTAGTTTCTGTTTTGTTGTTATAGGTTGTTTTTATACTAGCATATGAATATTAATATGTGCATTCAGATTCAAACATCTAAATCTTAATGCACATCTTAATATTAGATGTGTATTCATATCCAGATGACTTAATCTTCATGTAAATAAATGAAGCCTAACAATACTAACAATGTAAAAACAGAAAATCTACCATGAATTATATGTCATTTGTAATTGCTATTAACACCAAAAACACAAGTATAGAGATACATCTGTACTTAACGCTAATTACAGGTTCACTTTTGCTTTCAAAAATTCAACCACTCCTTTCCTTCCAAAAGAACCACCAGGCAAATAATCTAAACATTGAGTTAATATCAGCAGCAATATCCTTCCTTAATCAGAAGTAAAGACTCTTTTAACATCTAAATAGAAAGAGAATTTGCTCTACATTACAGACAATTAAGGCCAACTGTGCTAGCAGTGACACTCAGTCACTTGACCACTATTTACTTCACTTTTACAGCAGATCATAACAAAGTAAATTTAACTTTGTAAAGAGTACCATAACATCCATCAAATCAAAAAGAAAAAGACATTGTTTTCTTTGCACTAGTCAAACTATATTGTTTTCTTGACAACTGATATGCCCACTGAGCTCTGATCGTATACCACACCCTCATTTACCCAAAATGTACAAGTATAATACACTGGAAAACAATATTTTAAAGAACTTTAAGATAGACTGACAACCACATTATTCATTGAGACCTCAAACTCCCAAGATAGACCTGATATCTTTCATCAACAAAATCATTTCACACCTTACATCAAACAGATCTTAGATAGTCAACTACCATGCATCCAGAGATAGTTTTGTGCTAATTAGGTGTATCCTCACAGTATGCCAGTGTGTACCAAAGAGTAGAAATTGTCAGATTTAGAAAACCTGTAGTTTTAGATAACCACTAACTTGCTTTAGAGACAATTATTTTCAAGAGAAGTAATATTAAAATGAACGGATCCAAATAGAGCAGAATGATTATGGAGGATTTGCATGGCTGTCTCATTGATCAACTGATAGCAGTATCATCACAATCACACCTAAATACTCCATGCACATCCCACATCCAAAGTAAAAATGATTTAAAATATGCATAACATCTCATACATATCTGACACTCATACCTGGTCCACATAACATACTTTGAACAGAATACGACAGATATTCATTTCACCAAGTTGTGTGCAAATGTTGATAGTGCCTTCTAGGCTACTCAACTTTTCGAGGTTGAAAGATAGAATAGTTAGAATTAAAACACTAATGATAGCCAGATTTGAATTTAACAAATTCCTTGGAAATATTTCGAATGGTGAGGATTCAAAAGCTAAAGTTGGAGATGGTGACCTAAGCTGTAATTTTTACATCGAAGTTCTCCCAGGCAGAAAAATCCCTATAAGTTTCAAGATAAATGACCTAGTTGAGAGTTATAAATGTACTCACTTACAGCAATGGTACTGAAAAACTAAGGGTCTTTTTTTTTGTTTGGACATGCAATTTGGATTCTAAGTTGTATTTCTTGCTCATAACATAAAACCCCCGTAAATTGTGAATTTTTTTAACAAAATTACCCCAAATCTTTTATACAATCTTACCAAATAAGCAAAAATTCATAACAAAAGTATAATACACTACCAAAAAGTTCTTTCTTAAGAAAATACAAGATTTACTGATCAAACTTTAGTTCAATAAAATTGAACATGAGTTCTAGTGCACTACTCTGTAGCATAACCCCCCCATATAGTATGGACAATTTCCTCACATTGAAGATGCATTTCTCGATATAAATGGTTTAAAGGTTGGTGAGAGTAATAATATCAACTAAAAATTGGAATTGGTTGGTGAGAATAATGGTTATACCCGATATAAATGGTTTAAAGTTGGTAAAAATAATAATATTCAACTATAAATTTGGCTGGTAAAAGTAATGGTTATTCCGATATAAATGGTATAGGTTGGCAAGAGTAATAATATCAATTATAAATTTTGTTTATATATGAAATAAATGGTTGGTAGATGTAAAATGGTGAATTTTTTATTACAAAATATAAACTTGTGGGTCAATTTTTGTATTTGAAATATATGAAATCATAATATAAAATTCACAAATTAAGCTTTTTGGAGAATTTGGGATTTTATCTCATGATTTAAAATAATGAGATGAAATCACATGTCCAAATATTGATTTCATCTCATGATTTTATGCATATCACATTCCTTTGCAATGAGCCTAGTCAAGATCAACAGAAAGTCAAATGTATCCATGGTTAGCTACTTAGCGAAAGCTCATGCCATTAGAAACCTGATTAGTTTTTCGGTTTGCAAAAGAAAATGAACGGACAACATAAATGGTTTAAAAGAATCCCACATCCCTTTGGCAGTTCATCCAAAACAAGGTTTTTAGGTAAATGACTCAATTTGATAGTCAACTTTATCTTTCAGGAGATGTCCCTACTGATACTCAACTGGAAAAATATTGCAAAGAAGTAAAAGGAAATTTGTGGGCTAGGGCACATGGCAATCCTAATTACCAAATGGACAGGGAGAAACTTGAATTTAATGGAAAAGAGACTCATATCTTACTTCTAAAACTGCATCATGCATTTTAAGTTCATTCACAATATTCTTCCGCAGTTCACTAATGCCAACCTTCGCATCGTCATCATCAGTACACACTTCTGCAGCTTCACACCTGCAATTTGTTTCATTAATATATATATTACTAACGAACCTCTTAGCAGAAGAAATGGAGGGGGCCTTATTACACGGCCAACAAAGCCCATGAAAAGCAACCCCAAAAATCTATCATTTTTGCGAACACTAAAATTATTAGCAATAACAAAGAACATTAAAACCAACCACTAGACCCCAGGATGTAGTGTATGGAAACCCATCAGGAGATTATGGGAAAAATTCAACGTCAATATTTCATTCAGTGGGTGATGGAGTGAAGATTGATTTTTGGAATGAGCTCTGGATAGGTGATGATACTCTAAGAAGCACTTTTCCTCAACTATACATCATTAGCCTAAGAAAAAAAATGCCACTGTATCTCAGGTTTGGAGCCAACAAGGTGAAACCTGATTTTTAGAAGAGCTTTGAATGACTGGGAAATTGATGGAGTTGCAGGCCTGCGTAAGGTTTTGAACTCCTTTTCAGGTATTTCTATGGCGTCAGACAAACCAGTTTGGTGTCTACATAGTAGAGGTTTTTTACCATAAAATCTTGCTACTGGAAGATGAACGACAGGCAGTCTTTGATAGATATATGGCCCTGGAAGTTAATTTGGAAAGTTAAAAGCTCACTGGAAGTCTCATGTTTCGCTTGGCTTGTGATCAGAAGAACATGTCTAACTCATGAGGTGTTACAAAGAAGAGGTTTACAGATTTTCTCAAGGTGCTTTATGTGTAATCAGGAAACAGAGGTAAATAGTCATTTGTTTCTACACAGCAAAACAACTGCAAATATGTGGAAGATGTTCTTACGTATTCTGGGAGTAAGTTGGGTAATGCCTGAAACCACCCTGGAGCTACTCAACAGTTGGAAAGGAATTGGAAGAAGAGGGCAAAGCGAAGATTGGTGGATGAACATTCCAATTTGTATCTGGTGTACTTTATGGAAGGAAAGAAATACCAGATGTTTTGAAGGCAAAAGCTGCAACGCACTGAAGATCAAAATGAAATGCCTAAGCCTTTTATTTTTTGGTGTAAACAGAATATGGTGGGGGAGGTAGCAACTCTAGTTGATTTTTTTTTTATGACAAGGGAAACCCGCAGCCGCTGCCCTTTGGGTGCGCACAGGGTAAAATTGTAAAGCTTTTTAGTTTTTGTGAAGGATGTGTCCCACCCATTGTGGGTTTTAAGTGCCTCATCTCATCATTCTTTTTATGATGATTTTTTGTGAATACAAAGTTACTTTCTCAAAAAAAAAAAAAACTCGATCCCAAAAGTCGCACATCTCTAGCAAATAGATGTTGCATAGAAGAAATACATTAAAAGAAAAAGTACATAGAATCCATTCACCAAAAGAGACCTAAAAATGAGGGCATAAGGAACACTCATTTTTACTCCCTAAACTATGGGTAGGGGATTACCACACTCCTGGGACTTGACTGAATACCCAGACTTCTGGCAAAAACTTAAGCACTGAAATAACTGATAATCCAGATGAAAATACTTCAAAAGAAAAGAAAAAAAAAACTATACCCCTTCCTTCCCAATTTATGTGAAGTGTTTGACTGGGCATGGAATTTAAGAAGGAAGTCATAGAAAATTTTTGTCTATAAATTATCTCATCAAGGGTGAAATGGGAAGTTTGAAGTTAAGTTGTCACTAAATATAGAAAGATGTAATTCTTTTCCAGACTGTCTAAAAAGGAAAGAAATATCATATAAATTGAGATGGAGGGAGTACCATACAGTGGAAGGTATAAGGAATCCCATAAATAACAGACCAAACAAAAAGTTAACAAAAGAGCAAGAAACATGATGGTCTTGTAGAAGTTTTGAGTTCAAACTCGTCGAAAAGAATCAAGACAGATTATTTTGTCCCTTTAAAATTACATCTAGGATCAAAGAGGAATTAAAGGTTGATTACAATAAAAAAGCCGAAGAAGCAGAGTATGTAAAGGTCATTCAGTTAATGGTTGTTTTTTTAATCCTTTTCTTTCACTTATTAACTGGAAAAAACACTGTTTTCATGTATATTTTTTCCCTCCACATCTTTAATGTTTTATTCTACCTGAACATGCCGATATTTTAGCAGACATTACCAATGACTTTAAAAGGGTAAAGTAATTCTCTTGTCATACCCAGGCTGTAAATTGGAAATCACCCAAGGAATAATGAATTTCTAACTTCTTTACAATTTGGATAGAGAGTTGTAGTACTACTTCTAATACATTTCACTAACTAACAAAATTAAGATACTCTTCAATGAAAATGGACTAATCCCATAGTCATTCAAATGTTAGAATGCCATTCTCTTTCACTTTATCTGTTAATTCCCATTTTCTTTCATAAAAGTCAAGAAACATAAAATCCATCACAAAAATCCTTATTCTTCTGGAGAGAAAAGAAACAGTTATACAATAGAGGTGGCTGTTTTCTTGAATTTTGTTACGAATGGAAGTAAACTGAGCACGTCTATTAAATAAAAATGAAACCTCCAATACACACAAACGACAATGTCATGAATATGACGTTAGTAACGAATTATTAGGGCTAAGTCTAATTTAATCAAGCCAACCAGGTCCTGTGACTTCTTGTAATTTCCAGTATTTGCCTATAAGTCCTTTATGTTTTTGGCTATTTTAGTAGCTGGCTAGATGACGTGTCCAAATCCAGCACTTCTATGAAATAATAATGAAACCCCCAAATAAACACAAACGACAATGTCATGAATATGACGTTAGTAACAGAATTATTAGGGCCAAGTCTAATTTAATCAAGCCAACCAGGTACTGTGAGTTCTTGTAACTTTTAATTCCAGTATTTGCCTATAAGTCCTCTATGTTTTTTGGCTTTATTAGTAACTGGCTAGGTGACGTGTCCAAGTCCAGCTGCAAGTTAGTCCTTTTTATAGTTGTTGTACAGGTTTACTGAAATATCCAATTTCCTTCTCTTCTTCTATCCTCTTTTACCTTCTTTCTCATTTCTGCATTTTACGATTAAAGCTTGTAGAGATATGACACTTGGGCCAAACTCAACCTCGAAAGATAGCTCATGAACGGAGATTTGTCCAAATCCATATAAAGAGACCAAATTCCCATCCCTCTACTGATGTGGCACATCTTAACACTCCCCCTAATACCATGTGAGAAATATAGGAAAAGAATATTATGGAATTGTTGTCGTTTCTACATTATTACATTGAAACCCTATTTATAAACACTAGAATACAATCCTTTATCAAGTACAATACTATTTATTATTCCTATTTCTAAATAGAATAGTATAAATCTATTTATAGAATAGGAATTTATTATTCCTATTCTAATAGGATTGTATAAAACCTATTCCTATTCTAATTGGATTGTATAAGCCTATTCATGTTTTAACCTCCTCCTCCCCCCCCCCCCCCCCCCCGCCCCAAGCTAGTGCATACAATTCATGTACCTAGCTTGTTACAAATGTAAGTAATACGAGGACCACCGATGAGGGGCTTGGTGAGATATCTGCAAGTTGATCAGTCGACTTCACAAAATTGAAGTCAATCTCAATGTGCTTAATTTTCTTATGAAATATTGAATTTGATGCATAATGTCGATAAAACACAGAATGATAAAATTACAATTTGTCTTTCCAAACCAAACATGCAAAGATTGTTTCAGACAATACGTGACTCACATAATCGACATACAAGGCTACTAAATTCCCCCTCAGCAACGAAGTGCTCAAAATCTAGTATAAAGTGTATGGACCATGTTGGAATCAATAGATGAATTGATATTAAACAAGTCATCGAAAAAAATTGGTCGGAACATGCTCATACGCCAGAGTATTAGATTTGATCGCTAAAAGTGGCTGCAATCTAAGAAATAAAATTATATGGGTAGGATCGAAATGATGTCACGACCCAACTAGAAAATATAGATTATATAGGATCGTTTGAATTGATGGAACGATCCCATTGAAAAAGAGAAATAATATGGGTAGGGTTGAAATGACAGCATGACCCTACTTAAAAAGAAAAACTATACGAGTAGAGTCGGAATGATGACGCAACCCTATGCAAATCAAATTTAAAAAGTAAACCGAAAAGATGAATGAGACAATGCAAATCAAATCTGAGGAGTGACTGAAAAGACACATGATGTTATGCAACACAGATATGAGAAAATAGTTTGGAAAAATCCACGACACTACACAAATTAAATATGAAAAGTAGTTCGAAGAGATGCACGGTGCTACGCAAATCAGATATGCAAAGAAAGGTAGTCACCAGAAGTATGACACGGTGCTACATAAATTATATATGAAAAAGTAGCCGCTGGAATGATGTCAAGGTGCTACAAAAACTAAATATGAAAAATTAATCACCGAAATGATGGCACGGTGTTACACAATGTAGATATAAGAAAGTCGTCACCAAAATGTGGCACAGTGCTACACAAATTAGATATGAGAAAATAGTCACCAGAATGGTGGACCAACTTTTGCTAACATAATTATTAGCCGAATGGGCGTCATATATGGATAATAGTTGTCGCCAACAGTGGAAGCTCTTTGATTGTTTACCAAGATCATAGAGGCTCTGATACCATGTCAATTAGGTTTTGGGCCTAACTCACACCCCAAAAAACAGCTTAAAGCGAAGAAGATTGTCCAAGCCTTATAAGGAGTCTACTCATCTCATTAATCACCGATATGGGGCTTTTGTCATTCTTTAACAAAGCTCATTACTGCTTCATTTGTGACATTTGTATTAGAGAAAGCTTGATTCTCGCATATTATCATGTCAGATAACCATAAATTCAAAGGAACCAAAGATAGCATGAAAGAAGCTTGAAATACAACTTCAGTCTATGGCTAGTGGCCATGCAAAACGATTTGAATCCTCGGTATCTAACTAGACTCGGTTCTCAACTCAGCCAAAGGAAACAAAGGAGATGACTCAGGATTTGAGTTGATTATTTCTCAGTTGGACTCGCACAAAAGCATACGTTGCAGTCGAGCTTTCTTCATCTCCTAGGTCAATGACGTCCATAGCTCCAGGAAATATTGTTATTCGTGCGTCTAGGCAATCCTCTCACTCTCTTGCAACACAGGTAACTCCTTCCTCTACTACTAGATATCATGTGGGAAGGGGTTTTACATTTCCTCCTATTTTTCCTTCCAGAGCAGTCCTCCGCAACCTACTTCAATACTTCCTTGTGAACCCTACTATTCCATTGACTACCCAAACTGTTATTCCTTTACCAAACACCACCTAGCTAAATCTTAATCCTCCACTTATTCCGTTACAAGCCTTTGTTCAACCAGAAACACCAAATAAGCCATTCAAAGCCAAGATTAGTTTTCTAATCCAAGGGGGTGGGTTAGAAAGTGTGAATAGTTCTTTGAGATTTATCAAATGCCTGCTAAGTTAAAATGAGTTATGTTTCAGCAAATATGAGTGATAAGGTTGATGTCTGGTTCAACAGCCACATCCTACAACAAAAGGGCACAAATTGATTTTTGTTTGCACGGAAGTATGACAGAGGTTTGGTAATGTGAGAGACCTTTGGATATTGTTGATGAATTCAACAACAATAAAAAAACTGGCAATATTGATAGCTACGAGGAAAGATTTGATGAACTTAAGTCTTATATGTTATTGATACCCTCTTTTGAAAAAAACTCACTTCATTGCTTTTATATTGATTGATAGTAGCTCAACTCATAGTTTTGTGAGCCCTCAAGTGGTTAAGGCCTTAAGACTGTCTAGGCCTTAAGATTGTCTGTAGCCCCTTGTTTTATTAGGATGAAGGTGAAAGTAACTTATGAAGAGGCTATGCATACATAACATTGATGTTCAGATTTTTTTGTGGAAAATGCAAGAAGAACAATTTTGTTTTGACGTTAGATTGTTGCAAGTTGGTGGATGTGATTTGGTGCTAGGTATGGATCGGACAGATGTGTTTTCCCCCGTTGTACTAAGTACTACACTACATAGTCTGTCCCAGTGTTGTGAAAGGCACTCACCTTTTGTCAAAGGCGATAAGGCGAGGCGAAGTGAAATAGGCAAGATATGGCGACAATAAGGCAATGGCGAGGCGAGGTGGCAGTGCCTCTTTTTCTTTTTTTTCAGAAAAAAAAAGGTCTCACTTAATTATATTAGTCAACAACTCAAAATTAGGGTTTTCTCAATGTATCACCAAGTGAGAATGAGAAGGGCGGATGAACATAAAGTTGCTTTTAGGACTCATCATGGATTGCGGCAATTCAGGATAATGTCATTTGGCCTTACTAATGTCCCCAGCACTTCTAAATCATCAATACCCCAAGTCTTTGGAGCATATCTCAGGAAGTTTATATTACTCCTTTTTATGATATTATGATTTACAGTGCAGTATCAAATGATCATGTGAAACATTTAGACATTGTGTTACAATTGTTGAAGGAGAATCGGTTGTTTCCCAAGGTTCTAAGTGTGCTTTAGGACAGAAACAAGTAGAATATCTTGGGCACATCATCACCAGAGAAGTGGTCAGTAATGGAAAATTGGCCCGAACTAGTTTTTTGGGAAGCGAGAAGCGGATAAAAACAACAAGGGCTCGCTTCACAGAAGCGTGAAGCGAAGCACACATTTTTTTCAAATAAAATGGTATGTAGTATAAAAATAAAAAATATTAAATAACTGCAATAGAGGTAACATATTCTTAGATTAAAAGGTAAATAGATAGTCAATAATCCTCATAAGTCATAACATTTAAAGTAAATACATAACTAAATCACAAAGGATCAAACTCCTATTCTTCATTGTAATATTGAATAAGAAAATACAACTTACTGTAGAGACGGAACAGAGCAGCAGCCAGCAAAACCAAAAAAAAAAAAAAGCAGAGCATAGCATTACAAACAAAGCAACAGTAACTCAGTCACAATAACAAAAAACAAAGGAAAAAAATATAGAGATAAATCATAGCAGCAGCCAGAAAAAGAAAAAAACAAAGCAGCACTGACCAAAGAGAAGAAGAGAAGAGAAAAAAATAGAGGACAGTCGACCAAAGAAAAGAAGAGACTTAACCTGCAGAGTGTAGCAGCAGTCGACCAAGGAGGAAAAAAATTGGAAAGATGTTGCCCAAGTATACAGAATTTTTTTAAAAAAAAAGATTTGCATAAATTTTTAAAAAAAAAAAACTAACAAACACTTATTTCATTTAAGCGAGCTTTTCGGTGCCTTTTTTTAAGCGCACTTCTTGCTTCGCCTACTGCAGCGCTTGCTTTTTCACCAGCGCAGTGCTTGCGCTTTGCCTCACTTCGCGCTTTAAGCGCATTTTTTGTCGCTTTTCACAACACTGGCCCGAAAATAGCAATCTGAAGGAGTTGAGGGGATTTCTTATTGCATTGATCAGAAAGCCTTTAACTTCATTCCAAAAAGGTCATTTTCTTGGAGTGAAGAAGCCACTGAGGCACTTCAGGAGCTGTAAATTGATATGTCCTCTGTACCAGTCTTGGCCTTGCATGATTTTGGTAAACCATTCATTGTAGAAGTTGATGATTGTGGAACTGGAGTTGGGGCAGTTCTCATGAAAGACAAGCAACATATTGCTTATCTCAGTGAAGTACTGAGCAAAAAGCGGTCAAGAATATAAAAAGGAGTTGATTGACTTGCTTATGGCAGTGAGGAGATGGAGACACTACCTCCATCCTCACCATTTTATTACTAAAATTGACCATTTAAGACTTAAGTTTTTGCAGGATTAGAAAATTTTCACTTCATTACAACATAAGGGCATACCAAGCTTATGGGGTTATAATTTATGAAATCCATTACAAGAATGGTGTGGCAAACACGGCTGCAGATATCTTTTCTAAGGCATACACAGAAGTTAATTGCAGTGTTATCAGTCACGTGCCGCCTAAGTGGATAGAGGAGATCTTAAGCAGTTATGAAAGAGAACAAGAAGTTGTCCAGTTGTTAACTCAATTTCATCTAGATACTTCAGCTATAGAGGATGTTGCTATACAAAATGGTTTAATAAGGTTGCAAGGCAAGACTTGAGTTAGAAATGGTAGTGGACTAAGACAACAATTGGTGCAACAAATTCATACTTTTGGTCTTGGTGGACACTCTGGAGTCTCTACTTCAATATAAAGGATCAAAGTAATATTCTATTGGCCTTCAATGTTAACTGATGTTCATAGGGTGGTATTAGAATGTGAAGTTACCCACAGGAACAATGTTTATAAACTAGATGGGTTGCCTAGTACTATAGTGTGTGATAGAGATGAAGTGTTCCTCGGTATCTTTTGAAAAGAATTTTTCAAAGGTTTGAAGAGAAGACTGAAGTTTAAATTAGCATACCATACCCAAACTGATGGGCAAACTGAAAGGGTCAACAAGTGCCTGGAAAATTATTGAAGGTGTGTGTAGTAACAAACTAGGTGAAGAGAGCAAGTGACTGGTCTTGGCTGTATATTGATATAATTCCAATTACCATTTAGCTACCAAGATGTCTCCTTTCAAGAACTTGAATGGATATGACCCTCCACAACTCACTTTTGAGTTGATATCTCAATCCAATGTGGTTGCAATGGTTCTATGGTTGCAAGAAAGGCAGGTGATGGCTAAGGTTCTAAAAAAACCGGAAGTTGGAGACTAGGTGTATATTAAGTTACAACCATACATGCAAACTTCTATTGCCTTAAAGAGTAATTTGAAACTCTCTTCCAAGTATTATGGGCCCTAAAGTATGATCAAGTAGATCAGTTATTGTTGCTTATGGAACTTCCTCCCACATATAGATTCACCCTATCTTTCACATTTCCGAATTGAAGGAAAGGATAGGGTCCAATGTAATTCCTACTATTGAGCCTCCTACTATTGAGCCTCCAACGTGTCATTTAACCAATTGTCATTCTGGATCACAAAATAGTAAAAATTGGAAATGCAATTACAACACAAGTTCTCGTGCAAATGGGACAATTTGCTCCTATTTGGGAGATTACAGTTTCCTAACGTTAAGTCATTTAGATCCTGTGAGTTCTTGTAATTTTAATTCCAGTGTTGGACTTAAGTTCTATATGTTTTTGGGTTTATTAGTAACTCTTCATCCATCTATGGAGTTGTTGTACTGTTTTATCGAGATATCATAAAAGAAATATCAAATTTTTCTTCTCCTCTTCTATTTTCTTTTCCCTTCTTTTTCATTTCTGCATTTCAATTAATTGAAGCTCATTTCTGCTTCATTCGTGACACAATGCTACTTATTTCACATTTACTCAAATGACATATCCAGAGTACCAAAAAGAAGAATAATACACATACTGAAACAAATTCTACAAACAATTATAATTTAAAACACGATTATAGTACCAAAACAAAATCGAACAAATACTGAAACATTTTTATTTATCATATTAAAAAAGAAAAAAAGAGAGTGAAAGTACTGACCCTTGAACGAATGCCTTGAGAAAGTGAACATCTTGAGCAATGTAATGGCGGAAAGTATCAATATTCAGAGTCCCAGAAGCCAAGCAAACGACGAAAGGAGTGTAAAGTGCAAAAGTAGACTCTTTCTTAGAATTGATCCAACACCTCCTCGCTACACCCACACTTTCATCAATCGGCGACGCCATTGTAGGAGGAGTAATCGCAGATCTCAAATAGTGAGAGGGACGACAGTAGAATCGGAATATCGATTTGGAATGGAAGAAATTGAATACTGGATTTGGAATTGGTAGCCTAAGAGGCGATAATAATAATAATGAGCGCATATATATATATATGGCAGGTAAATTATAATTGTTAGTGTTTGTAGTATTCTACTTTGAACATGTATAGTATGGATGGAAAGGGAGGGTTTGTTGGTGTTTTGATGATTTGCCACTTGGAAACAAGGAATTTCTAAAAGAGTCAAGACACAAACTACAATTTTTTGTTGTTAAAATAACCAGTCTTTGATTAAGTAAAATAATTGTGATAATTATGTCTATGTATATGTACAGTGTTTGATCCTTTGTAGAACTTCTGGAACTTAGGTTTATGTAATGTAAGGTCCTAAGTTTGTGGGGGACAATTGTTGTATTAAGCATGGTAGTCTATGTAGTATGTAATCTAGTTTCAAGTGAAAGCTCAATAAGATTAGTAAGTGTTTGAGAATAGTGAACATTTATTTTGTACACTCATTTATTTATTTATTTATTAAAAAAAATATTTGAAGATATGAATATTTAGTTCGAATATATGAGGGTTTGGGAGACTACATCATTATCTATTAAAACTCAAAAATGGACGTGATGATAAATATATTTATCCTCGTCAAGGCTAGTCAACATCAACTCAATAATATGAAGAGTTTAAGTTTTGTGCATCGTCGTATGAGATTTTTACACCATCAGAAACTTTTAATGAAATTTAACCATAGTAATTTATTTTAATAAAATAACAATAATTATAAAAAAAAATATATTGATGGTTGAGTCCTACTTGCATTCTATTCATATTTACTTCCATAACTAAATTGTTTTCTTTCCAAACTTAAACAACAATATTGAGGTTTTCCGTAGGTTTCCATGATCATGCTTATGTAGTTCTTCAAAGCATCAAAACTTGGGAATTAGCTAAGAAATAATTTTAAGCGTCACGCAATTTTAAAATTTAACAAGCTTCTTCTACTTAGTGGTATGTCGTTATACAATTAGAAAAAATTTCACATTTTAAAGTCTTTGTTTTTCCTGCTTTACTGGCTAGCTCAGATATTGCTAAGCTTTAGAGTATCTGCATTCCAATTCCAACTATGTTCATCCTAAAAACATCAAGTTATGTAATGGTATTTGAAAAAGCTTACAATGATGCTTTGCAAATCGAAACAAAATTAACTAACTTGATACCATTACATAACTTGATGTTTCTAGGATGAACATAGTTGGAATTGGAATGCAGATACTCTAAAGCTTACCAATATCTGACTTAGCCAGTAAAGCAGGAAAAACAAAGACTTTAAAATGTGAAATTTGTTCTAATTGTATAAAAACATACCAATAAGTAGAAGAAGCTAGTCAAGTTTTAAAATCGTTTGATACTTTAAAAATTATTTTTTAGCAAATTCACAAGTTTTGATGTTTTGAAGAACTACATAAGCATGATCATGAAAACCTACAAGAAACCTCAATATTGTATTTAAGTTTGGAAAGAAAATAGTTTATTTATGGAAGTAAATATGAATAGAATCCAAGTAAGACTCAACCATCAATATTTTTTTTATTTTTATAATTATTGTTATTTTATTAAATAAGTTATTATGGTTAAATTTCATTAAAAGTCTCTTATGATGTAAAAATCTCTTACACCGATGATGCACAAAACATAAACTCTAATATGAAATAAATGTGAAAAGTAAAACAAGAATGACATAAGAGCGGAAAACTCATTTATTATTAAAAAAAAATAACCCTAAAACTTGGTTATCATGTGTACAATTCATTATTGTATTGAAAGATAATTATAAGTCTAAGTATCTTTGTTTCTCAAATAGAACAAACCATAAAATAAGGAACAAGAGGGTCCATTAGGATGACAAGTAGTTACTCTAAAAGCCTCATATATAGACTAAGAAGAGAATAACATGAGTTCGGGCTTGGAACCTACAAATGTATAGAAACAACGAGTGGGTATCAACCAACATGGTACTAAGGAAACAACCAAATAAATAAGGCAAAAATCGTTAAAATCGAGCACTACTTTCATTCCAATCGAACCTCTTCAAACTACAACATATATAAAAATCAGAACAACCTAACAGTTCACAATCACCATTTTAGTTTAGAATTCAAGTTCTTGAATAATATTGTTATTCATCAATCAAATCTCAAGTTTTGTTGTTAAAAACTCATAAATAATAAAATGAAAATGAAGTTTTAGGGTCACAAAAGCCTACTCAAATGACTTAGCACATGATATCTCTTCAAAATTTCCTGCAATGCTTTTAAAGAACTCAAAATGGAGAAAATAGATAAAACCCCAAAAATAACTGACATAAACCTTCTTTGAAGTCGCTTAAGCGAACCCAGCAAAACTAAGGGTCTCACTTTTGCGAATCAGGTTACGATTAAGCAACCATCACTAAAGTGAACCCAAAAAAGTTTAGCCTTTGCTTTAGCAATGACACCTCTGCTAAAGTGAATGTTGCTAAAGGTGAAGGCCTATCGCAAAACCAAAGGGTACAAAACTTAAGTATAAGAAAAATGAGCCAACTCTCAAAATATCGAAAAATCCTTAAAATTCATTCGAAATCCTGTACACTCAAATTAAATATGCAAATCAACTATAACTCGACATTTCAAACTCAATGGAACCATCAAAATATGAATCTAAGATCACTTATCAAAAATCGTGAAAACCAAAAGAAACAATTACAATGCCTAAAAAGGCAAAATCAAGCAAAGCCCCTTTGAATAAATTCGATTAAGACCTCTATAAGACCTAAATATATCCCTGATAATCCAAACGAACTCTAAGAATTCTATCTCGAGCATCTAAATCCCGAATGTTGACCAAAATCAACCTAAAGGCTAAAGTCTCAAGTACAATTACCAACTTAGGACCTCAAATTCTTAACAAGACTTTAAATCTGAAACCGAAAATTCTCTTTGACTAATTTCCACATTTCGAGATTGATCAAAAATGAAATTTCATTCCGACACTTTAAACTTTAATAGACACCAAAACCACTGTTTAACAGCTTTAGCATTTCAAATTCCAAAATTCACAACTTTTTACTCGCAATTCGATACAAATTTTAAAACTCATTCAAAAGTTACTCTAGGCCAATACAGGGAGGGGTAAAATAATAATTTTATATTAAAATTCAAAAAAGACTGACTGAGTCATTACGTTATCCACCACTAAAAATTATGTTTTCCATCAAATATAAAATAAAATAAAGTACCTAAAGCTAAAAAAAACTGAGGATATCTGGCACCCATATCAGAATCTATATCTTAAGTCCCCTCACCAACTAAGTGGTGCATCCACTACATCTTCACTAAAGAAATCTTCTTGGTTTTAATCTTTCGGATATGCCTATCTAAGATGGATATAGTCTCCTCAAAGAAAATTTGTACCTAACACAGTCGAATCAAGAAAATGCACATGAGACTCATCCGAACATATGATGTACACTTGAAAATCTAAGTGGCAAGGCTAACTTATTGGTCATCTCTCCCACTTAGCCCAAAATCTCGAAATGGACAATTAATCTATGCTAAGTCATCACACCTATTAGATAACACTCAGAGCCAAACATGATCACTCTCCATAAACATTAGGGCTCTAACTCACCGATCAACATAGATCTTCTATCAACTCTAGGTTGTCGAACAATTTACTCTGAGTCATAAGGAACTACCCTATGAAATTTGTTTCTAAAGAATACATCTCGGTCAAATCAAACCAACCGATCAGATATCTACACCACTTGTCATGCAATGTCTTTAATGGGGGCATCTAAATACTCCAGTGATAATTGTTGTTGTAGGCAAACTCTGCTAAGGGAAAATATTGATCCTATATAACACCAAAATTAATCGCACAAGCTTAGAGCATATCATCTAACACATGAATCGTCTACTCGGACTGACCTTCTATCGAATGGTGAAAGGTTGTACTCATATCTAACTGAGTTCCCAAACCGTGTTGCAAATGAACATCGATAAGAGACAATAAAAACAAGGACTCTATGTAGTTGGGCTAATTTATCCACCATGTACTTAATCTGAACTGAGATGAAATGACACTCCATAGTGATTCGCTCCTATTACAAGTAGGAATAGACATCCACAGAGATATACCTCCCGACCATTTGTGCTCACAATTGACCTATTGGCAAGTTAAACATCTTGACACAAAGTCTACAGTAACTCTCTTCATGCCACACCACCAATAATGTTGACTCATATCATGATATATCTTCGTCACTCCCGTATGAATGAAATATCATGAATAATGGGCCGCCTCTAGAACTAATGGAATTAACTTTCCCACCTAGGGCACACAAGTCTTGTCTTTGATCCTCAAGACACCATTAGAATCAAGGATAGCCTCCTTCGCTTCCCCTCTCAACATTTTGTCTTAAATAAGGCACAACTTCTCATCATCAAACGGGTGCTCACGGATCTGCTCAACTAAGGAATAATGGGCCTTTATAAAAGCAACTAAACAACTACTCTCCTCAAAATCTATAATCAGACGACACTATTGTCTAACCTCTGAAAATTACTTACCAATAGTCTCTACTTGACACTGATAGCGGCAAGACTCACCATACTAAAAGTCTTCCTACTCAAAGCATCACTCACCACATTAGCCTTTCTTGGATGGTACAAGATGGTGATATCATAGTTCTTTAGTATGTCAAGCCATCTGCACTGCCTCCAAGTTTTAACCCCTCGTGCTAATGTTTGGAATTCTGTTTTCCAACCCTTCGCTCTTGCAGGGTCGGTGGTTGTGTTCACTAATGGTAAGTTTTGGGGGCTCCCGCGTTCATGGAGGTTCAACCGTGTTCACTAATTCTTCACCACATTCATGGAAGGTCACCAGTTGACCTCTGCATTTGCGCTAGTGCTGCCACATTCACGAAGAGTCTATTTATTAAAATCCACATTCAGGGACAGGGGTCCGTGTTCGCGGAGGACTGTTGAATATAATGCTTTACAAAATTAAGGTTTTAAGCCCATTTATCCATTTTTTTAAAGTCTTGGTGTGGTGATTTGGAGAAGGTTTTTTAGAATAAATATTTGGGTAACAATTCTTAATCTTAAATCTTCATTTACCCATTGTTATTTATGATTATAAGTGTTCAAATTAAGGTTTGAAATGATAAATTGGGGGTTCAAGAACTTGGATTCTTGAAGTAAAATGTGATTGTGAACTAAATTTACCTCTTTTTCCAAAATGGTTTTCTCCAATAAGTTTCAAATATCTTGGGAAATATTTTCAAGTAAAGATTTTCATATTCAAAAAACCTCATTTTTCAGAATTGGGTTTTGAGTTGAGATGATTCATTTTTCTAAGTGTGTGATTCTGGTGTTATTATTTTTGGAATCTTATTGTGATTACTAGTCGGAGTATATTGTGTGGATTTAAACATTGTTCAGAAAGGAAAGGCTTAGGCTTCTAATTGACTTTTGATTGAATTAAGGCTAGTAAATTTCTAAGCCTGGTAAAACTTGTAGAATTTTGTACTTTCCTTCATTGTGTGTTGTGGAGACTAATGAGAATGAAATTATGTGTTCAATTATTTCACTTTTAACATCTTAATGAATAAAAATGGAGTATTGAAAAAGTCAATGTGTTGATAGTAGTGCTTGTGAGTTGCACCTTTGTGGATCCTACATTATTGATTAATGAAATGCTTGATGGGATCATTGTGGATCTGAATTGCCTGAGTTATTTGTTTCTTTTTTATGGTGTGAAATTGCATAGTTGCATTGATTTATATGTATCATGGTGAAACATATGATGATTATGTCAAAAGGAAATGGTTTTGGCAAGTGATATTATATACATCCATAGGAAAATTGTTTCAGCTAGTGATATTGTGGCAATGAGAAATGGTTTCATCTAGTGATATTGTATTGATAGGAAATGGTTCCAGCAAGCGACATTACATAAAGCTGGGGGGAAATGATTCTGGCTAGTGATAAAAGAAATAGTTTCGGCAAGTGATATTATATAACGCGGAAGGGAAATGGTTTTGGTTAGAGACATTATATAAAGCTGAAGGGAAATGGTTCTTGCTAGTGACATTGTGTCAAAGGAAAACGGTTCCGACAAATGACATTATATAAAGCTGCAAAGAAATGGTTCCGACTAGTGATATTGTGCCAATTGAAAATGGTTCTAGTAAGTGTTAACCATTAAGATTGATCTACGATAGTTTTTAGTGACACACTTGATACTTGTGATTGATCATTATTGATACTTTTTATTGACATACTAAATACTTATAGATTATTGAACTATGATGGCTAGGCTATGATTGATAAACCTTGTGAGTTGTGCATTGTAAATTATTAGTGTGGTTGATTTCTATATAGGTTGTAGTTGAGGCAATTCGGTTGGGATGAAAGGAGTAGCTTTATTCTATCTTAGTTTTACCTTGATTAGACAAGTCCTTACTGAGTACCGTGTTGTTTGTTACTCACTCCTTGCTTCTTATTTTTGTAGGTTCAAATCCCAAATCCATTTGTTTTTTCTCCCTCATCTACATCCGAGTCTTTCTGAGAAAACATCGAGAGAAAGATGCTTGACACCCTGAATGGCCCTCGTGTTCCTTATTTTATGTTTTTTTTCTATTCGAGAAATAAAAAATATTTATCTTTCAAATTTTATATTGTTATACTAGTGGCTAGTATACGTGACAAACCAGACTTTTTTATGGTATTTCAAAATGACTAAGTTTTTTCATTCTTATATTATTGTTGATTTATTTCTGCATTTCCTTCAAATTGTTGAGTTTAGGCTGACTCATCTTGTTGGGTTTAGACAAGTGTCATCACGTCTATTTTTCTATCATGATAAAATTAAAGCCTAATTTCATGTAATTCGATAGTCAAACCTTATTTCAATTGTCAAGTCAATCTAAATAAGTTATTATTGCCTTAATATATTGCAATTCATATATAACGTGTTCAAAATTAGTCAAGAAAAATAAATTTTATAATTTTAGGACACTTTTTATAGTGAACTCTTGGTCAACTCAAATCCGAACCTCAGGTAAAAGATTCAAATCTAAAATTGATTATATGAATGCATTACCATTAACTAAGTTATTTAAAATAATGATCAATATTTTATTTTAATACCTTTACTTGCCTTGAATACAAGTTTTTATATTTCTAAAACCCGTAAATCTAGCCTTAAAACATTGTTGTAATTTCAAGCTCAAATTTATGTAGCTATATTATATCCTTAGTATTCATGGAGATCACTCAGGAAATGATCCAAGATTGTGGTCAGACCTTTCGATTAAAAAAAGTTGACCAAAGGTCTAACCTGGTTCAATTTTGCAATCATGGACCAGCTCCCTGCATTTGTAACATACTTCCCACATGCGCATTATGTTTGCGATTCATTCTCTTATAATCACAGGGAGAACACTAGTACTAGAAATTCAACTATCACGATTTGGTTCAAATAGTTTTGAAATATCGTTGAGCCCCTTGGATCTATAAAAAAGCATGTCCACAAGTCAAAAAATACATATACACCTACGTGAAATTAACCAATGTCACACTAATACTCAAAAATAGGGATTGAGTTCTTAATTTATCCATATTAAATTTCTAAAACATGATTGCATTCAAAAATCTTTTAGATCCCTTTGGGTCTTACCGAAACTAACCACGCTAAGTTAGAAAATGTAATGATCCAAAAGTTCATTTCTAGAAGTTTTTATAAAATTATCATTTTACTCCTTATAATAATTGCCTTGGGTCATTTATGGTTGTTTTGTGAAATTGATATACCGTGGTTTCACGGTATTTTTAATGTTTTTTCCTTAAATTTAGTGTGTGTCCAAAAGCTTTTTTATATTTATTTTTATGTAAGTTTCTCCTTATTTGAACGAAATTTATCCAAAGATAAACGCGAAAGTTTTTGAGTGAGAAATGCAGAAGAGACCACCTACGAAGCTTGTGACAGTTCATCGAGCCTGTGACGGTCCATAGGTGGCATCATAGTGAAGTTGCTGAAGGAAGATGGGGAGGTCTGACATAGTGTGGAATTACAGAAGTCCACGACGGACTGTCATAGCCACGACGGTACGTCCTGCTGGTTCATCGCAATGATCAGAGAGTACTCCCAATACCCAAATTCCAAGAAGTTTAAGTATTATGGAACGAAGACCCTCGACGGGCCGCCGTGCTTGGAACGGTCCATCATACCTGTCCGTTGAGGGTAATGAAGAAAACAGCAGAAGAATTTGTGAAGTATGGGACGACGGAGGCCATGACAGCCCATCGTGACCACGACGGTTCGTCACGAGGTCCGTCGACTCGGACGCATTTTGACATATGTTCAACAATTAGAATCCTTCTTTTATTAGGTTTTGTTTTTATTATAAATAGTTCAAAAAACCTCGTTTTTGGGGTAAGACTTTTTGATAGTTAAACTTTTGGATAATCTTTAGTTCTCTTGTTTAAGTATTGAAGGATTAATTTCAGCAATTGTTATACTTTTTCTGGAATTGATTGTTGGTGCTTTTGTTGATTAATCGAGTGAATTTTTGAATTTTATTCTTTCTCATCAAAGTAAGTGCATGAATTCTTATATTAAATATATGAATAATGTGATTATGACTATGGGTAACTAAACTCCATAACTAGGATTGTGGGAACCATGGGTGAATAATGAGGTAAAATCTAACTAAAATAGGAATTCTAGAATAGTGTCTTGCATGTATTGATAATACTTTCGTTTAGAAGTCTTTTTAACGGATGACCAACGTTAGAACTTGCCTTAATGCTACTTGCCGGACCAAGGAGGTACATAATAGGAAAAGAATTATCAACATAGATTTAGTGTACACTATCTAATAGGATAGTGTCGATTGGTACGTGGTAATTACTTAGTCAAACATCGAATACAATGCTTAATATGAGGTAAATATAGGGTTAGTATAGCAACACACGTAGCTGGACCAAGTTGCGGAAGAAAATTTTCTAGATTTCGGACCAAGGATTTAGAGATACATAACTTATCACTATATATGCAAGATACTAGGAAAGAATTTTTATAGTTAGGATTATCAAGTTAGGAACCTGTGGGGAACACTTAAGCCCTAGTTACTTTTATTAATTTATTAAGCTCCAAGATTTAAATCTGTTAGTTGTTTACTTTAATTTAGTTAATTATTTTTATTAATTTAGATATAAACCCCCTCCCCTTTATTGTCTTTTGTTTTCTAGGGAATAATTGACTAAATAATAGTAATAATAGAATAAAGTTAAGTCTAAACTATTTTTCTCGTGAGAACGATCCCAACCTCATTAGTTGGGTTCTTTATTTGATACGACCGCTTTACTTTTTATTTGAGAAGTAAGTTTGAGCGTATCAGAAATTTGTTTCACGTTTTGAGTAAAATATTGTATTTTATGGAAGTTTTAGATTTTTAAAAGGATTAAGTTGGTTGAATATAGTTTTTGATGTCTTTCGGAGGTTTGAGCCTCTGAAAATAAAATTCTATCAATTCCATCAGCTTTGAAATGTGACATATATTCTAGAAGAGTTCTAATTTTCTAATTTGGAGTCTTTTCGTGAATTTGAGATCCTAAGTTGGAAAATGACGAGATTTTAGCCTTTGGGTTGATTTTAATCAACATTTGCAGTTCAGATGCTTGGGTTGGATTTCCAACCATTATGTTGGATTCAGGGTATTAACATAGGCCTAGGGGGTCTTTGTTGAATTTTTAAAGGTTATGAGTTTGGTTTGACCTTTTTAGGTGGTATGTTAGTTTCTTATGACTTCCTTTTTAGGTGGTATGTTAGTTTCTTATGACTTACACAAAATTTGACCTAAGAGGACCTTAAATTTGTATTTTAATGGTTTCACTGAGTCTAGAACGTCGAGTTTAGTTGATAATTACATTTGACTGGTGGGTACAAGATTCTGAACGGATCTCGGGTGTCCTTTTGGTAAATTTTATATCTTGTGTGTGTTGAGTTGTTAGTGTCTAATGACTCCAAAGTTCGTAAGGCTTCGGTTGTGTTAATAGACAGTTATATACAGACCTCCACATTAGTACAGAATCTACCATGTTCGTGGAGCGTCGAGCAGTCGTATTCATTGAGAAACTTTCGTACTCACGAGCAAGGGTCTGCATTTCGGGTGGACCCCTAAAGTATTTTATTCCCAAAATTTGGGGTTTCTTCCCGATTTTTTAATTTTTGATTTGGATAACTTATGGAAGGATATTTCAAAAGGGAATTTTGAGAAAAAATATTTGAGTATGTAGTTATGACCCTAAATCTTCAGTTTTCATTAATTCTTTATGATTTTTAACATCAAATTGTGGATTTTTAACTTCAAAAGTTTAAGGTTTTTCAAGAAGTTTAGTTTTAAGGAGAAATGGAAAATTGTGAGTGACTTCAACTCCATTTTCAAAACGGTTTTCACTCCTGACTTCCAAATCTTGTGAATAACACTTTCATATATACATTTTCAAATTTACCCTTCATTTTTTGAATTAGGTTTTGAGTTGATTTTTCCACATTTTTCAAAATACTTGATATGGGTGTTGTTAGTTTCAAAATATTATTATGATTCTATTGTTGAATAGATTGTGTTGATTTGGAGACCACATAGAAAGAGGAGGTTCAAGATTCGAAGAGATTGTTTGACTAATTGACACAAGTGAACTCCCATTCCTTTGCTAATCTTGTAGAACCTTGTATTTTCCTTAATATACGTGTATTGGGGCGTAATTGGGATTAAATTGGATTGAATTGTTCATACATATTAATATATTATAAAAAGGGGGATAACAAAAAAGGCAATGTAGTGATATTTATTGTGTGGTATATTCTGAAAGATTTGAGTGTTGATATTGATTCAATTGTTAAGGAAACATTATGTTTGTATTGTATTGACATTTGAATTGTTATGAGAATTGTCTTCTCCTCTTCATACATTGTTGGTGAAACACTGTGATTTTGTTGTTATGATCGTGAATTGCTATGGAATTATAATCCCATCATTATGGTGTGAACATGTCTAATATTATTGATTCTGAAACACTATGATGATATGTATTGTGATTATATCGAGGTCTGTATTTTTTTACGAGTGTTACTGATATTGAGGTCTGTTTTGATTAATGTTACTGATACTAAGGTCTATTTGGTATGTGAGACTGATGTCAATGTTTATTCCAGTAAGTCTTATTGGTACGGAGGTTTATTTTGGTAAGTGTTATTGAGGTTGAGGTTTCTTCTAACAAATATATGGATCTTAGGTATTTTGTCATAGGTTTTCATTTGATCATTTTAATTGATAAAACTTGGTTAGTGTGATTGATAGTTGTCGAATCCTGGATTTGAACTCATTTATGATTTTGTTTACATTAATTTAATGTCCTAAAATGCTTAATTTGTGCCAATAACATATGTAACATCCTTGATTTCCAGGTATATGTATTGAGGAACAAAGCAAGGACATTGACATGCAAAAAAGAATAGAACAGGCTGAATAAATAAATATGGGTGAGCCTAAGAATCATCAAGAGCACTCGGCATGACAAAGAGTGGCTCCTCAGACCGCCTAAAGCTTCAGTGTGCCAAGCTTTGAAGGAAAGAACCAAGTCAACAACATAAGGGAGCACTCGGATCACCGATTCATTTTTCCAAGCCAGGATAGATCGCCTAAATTTACAGGCCTACATGATGTTGAATACCAAGGGGAAAGGGAGATGGAAGAGACCAAAGGGCGGCTCGTCGAGTGGTTCAATGAGCCCGACTTTTTTTTGTTGAAGGTGCTTTTATTGCTTATTTTCAGAACCTATAAATACGTTTTAAAACATTTAGTAAAAACATCTTTTGGTCTATATTGGATAGCATTATTGAGTTCTATAGTCTGAGAGAGTTTTTCTCCATAGTGTATTATTGAGTTATATAATTTGAGAGAGTTTCTCTTCATAAATCTCTTTAGCTTTGAAGGATTTAAGAAATGTAGGTCATTGAGATTCATCAAATTGGACCATTGTAAAATGAAATCACTCTTACCAGTTGATGGATAACCATTTAGTAACTTTTTTACCATTTTATAATGTCTAGCTACTAACACCTCAATTCTTGGGGTTTGATTATGTGATTATGGGCTTATTTAGCTTATGAATATTAATAACTTTAGTTTAAATGCTATTTAAAAGTGAGTTAAATTATTAATTATAGTTTAACTTAAGAATGTAGTTGCAAATGCAGTTCTTCTTTGTAATCTTGGCTTGCTTGATAGAGAGACTTTAGAACTAAGGTTTTCCACAAATGGTTTTTGGGTATGGGATTGAGTTGGGTTCTGCTCGAGAGAGTGAATCCTAAACTCAGTCCCACATATTCAGCTTGAGAGAGTGAATGAATTAAGGTTTTGGATGCTCTTAATTTTCATGCTTGTTGATGTTCGAGAGAAATCACTTTATTTGAGACAAATTATTCGAGAGAAATTTACTTCCCTTATAGCCTAGCCTACTCACAAATATATAGCTATTTACTAATAGTACAATTACCCATATGTGTATATTAGCCTATAATCGATCATATCCCAAGAATTTGTCTCATCATTATTAATTCTTATTGTATGCGACTAATGTTTGTAATTGATAATTAAACAAAAAAAATCATTGGACATTCGTGTAACCTCTTGATTCGAATGATGTCGTTGTTCGATAATTTCTATTCATATGATAGATTTGAGCGCATTCATACTTCCTAATTGAATCTGAAACATCTAATAATCCCTGTGAGATTTGACCCCAGCTCAATTAGTTGGATTTTATACTAATTTACGATTATTGAACACCTAGAATTAGATGAGGTGTGGTTGAAACGTAAAATCAAAATAGGGTCACTTTTGGGGAGTGGTGTTGTTCGAAATTACTTTGGTGAAGTTGAATTATATTCTTGTCCACCTGGACCAGAGTCTAGGGCCTTCTACTGTATTTTGGGCTTTTTTCGTCCATTTTTTGCCATGTATGTTCAATATGTATATGTGATATATATCGCCCGCATATCATCTCTTTTATACTTTTTTTTTACTTTTGTATCTCTGTATTTTTGCTTCCAATACCTGTACTATCTTCGCTTTCAAGATTTTTCTATTAAGACGTAGACGTGATAAGAGGACGTTGAGTTTTGGAGTAACTAAATGCAAAGGAGGATCCAACAGACTCACACAAGGAGGTTTCATACGAGAAAAATAATTGACAAAGATTAGTACAAGGTCTAATTATATTTAAATTTTATGAGATATTGTTAACATAAGAAATATCTAGTGCATAATTATTTGAAAGCAATATCTAGTATTAAATCATTCATCACATTCGAATGAATTTAATTAAATCATACCACCTATAAAATCAAAAAAAAAAAAGAAAGATGAAAACCATGATGAAGAAACAATATATAGAACAATGGATTTAGCTAAATTTAAGAGGATAAGTAATAAACATAATAGTTAACATTGATATTCTTCTAAGTTACATACTCACATATTACTGAGATAAAAAGGAACAAATGACTTACTTTAAGTAAAATGTCCAATCAAGGTAAGTAGGGCCGACTCAATAAGATTGGGATCCTAAGTGAAATTCAAGAGAGGGGGACTAATATTTTATATTTTTCATCATATATACTTTTATATAAAATTTACTTTTAATCTAGCTTTTTTAGATGTGAAGTCATTAACTATTGTTTTATAATAAATATGTTTTTTAATAATTTATTTTCAGTTGATTATATTGGTAATTCAATCAATCTCTCTTGAGACACTGTTGATCTTAAATAAGATTTAATCAATTTTAGTTTCAAAAAAATTCGTTGGGCTGAGACAACATTACGAGAAATGTTAATATTATTGTATAAACAATATGTATATTTAGCAAAGAATCAAGTCTTTTATTTCATTGAGTATTTTCATTACATCATTATCTTTCACATATATTATTCCTCTTAACACTTTTAGTTCAACAAATAAATTTAAATCATTAGTATCAAAATAACTATTAAGTGTTAAAGAAAGTTTAAGGTTAAAACAATGTTTTTTAAATTCTCTTCATCTAGTAATCTGAATTTACCACTAAATAAGAAATCAAAAATATTTTCATATGCTTCAATTGGTTCACTTAATCGACTTTCTATACACACACACACACACATATATATACACACACACACATATATATATGTATAGACACACACATATACATATCATACATCATCTATATCCACTCCCAATATATGTGAACCCTTAAATGACCCGTTTAAACTTATTTTATTGAATAAATTTCAATAATATAGTTTAATATTAGTTAATCATTCTCCCTTTAAAATTATAGTAGCTACGATCTATTTTAAGTGTCATATTCTAGTAGGTGCAGTATAGATCATTTGAGAATAACGATATCAACCCGTATATACCTTATTACTGTTGAAGTGTAGATGTCGTTGTTAAAACATACACCAAGTACATGAACAAGTATTGATTGTCTTAATTATCTATATATTTTGATCAACAATGACTATACTCAATTACCCAAATTAACAGCAATTACAAAGTACAAATTGCTACTTTTTCAATGTCAACGTCTGATATTTTGACAATTCTTTAACGTGTTATTTGGTGAAGTGTATATTATTTGTATTAGTTTTAGTTTGATTAGTTATACATATCTTATTTATCATGCCTTTAAATTTATGACATTAAAAATAATATGAATGAGGAAAATTCACAGTTTTAGTGGGGAAAAATATAAAAATAAATTTCTTGAGAAAAATTACATTCTAATGCATACATTAAAAACATTGAATTACCATAAATTTCTATAAATTAATTATACACACCTTAATACACAAAGAGTGGATTCAATAATAAAAAATAATATACAGTGTACAAAATGTATGTCATTAATATAAGATCATGAATAAATTCTATAATTGACATTACATTGACCAAAATATTGGGGTCCAAAATAAACAACACCTTCACATCTAGTAGCTTAGTTACAAAAAAGACAATTAGTCAAATCTATCTAAGATCTGTTGTTGTTCATACATGCGGTTCTCTTGTTACAAAATCTCTTACAAATTGAACATTTGTTCCTCACCTTGTTTTTTATTCTCGCTGGCACCCTTGACACGTTTTGTTTTTCCTTCCAAGCCTGATATCGACAATGGGTGGAAGAATATTCACTCTTAGCAATTCTTCTGGCACACACCATTCATATTCGATAGGGACAACATTAATAGATTCAGAGTATGCAAGGAGGTATGTTTCAGCTTTATATAAAGGTGAAGAATATTCATAGATGCTCATACCATACTCATCCCATGCTTCGATCTCAAAGCATCCATTGCGTGAGCGCACGACTCTTGACCAAGTCATATTTCCTACAAGAACATGACTTTTGTAATAGGTTAACAATGGAAGTAGAACCTGAACTGAACACGGTGAATTGATTTTCATCCCCGTTTATATTCTTAAAGTACAAGGACTCGCCCTCAATTATTTTTTTCTTGTAATTCTTTCGGCGGCCGACACCATATCATTAACCTTTGTCTTAAGGACATGTGCGTGCCTCTCCCAACACAATTCTTCAAATCTCTTAGCAGTTGAATTAAATATGGATGCAACGGGGTACTCTCTTGTTTATCAACATAGTGTTAAGTGACTCGGCAATATTTGTGTCACATTATACCTGTTGCCTGAGAAATGTGCTCTACTCCATTTATCGAAATCAATATCACGCTCAAGGACAAAGGCTGTCGCGGGGAATTTATCCTTGAATTTCAATAAATGATCATTGAACTCCTCCAGAGAATATGTCTTTGCTGCATTGTAGTATAGATAGAGGGAATCTCCACTTTGGTGATTTACCTAAAGATTTTCAGCGAGGTGCATCATGCAATATCCGTGATGAGCATTTGCAATACCGTTGGCAATGCTCCTCTGTCTAAATGAAAGAAAACATAAATTTGATTCATCAACCGCAATATCTTTCAACTTTTCAAAGCAGAACGTCCAAGATACAGCGTTCTCTTTGTCCATGATACAAAAGTCAATTGGATAAACATGATTCTCTCTATCTTGTGTAACGACACTCAATAATACTCCCTTGTATTTACTATGTAAATGAGTGCCGCCAACCACAATTATCTCTCTCATGTGAGAAAATCCTCTAATGCAAGCACCAAAAGCTAAGAAGTAATACATAAATCTTTGAGTATCCTTGCTTACCATGATGGAATAGCTAGAACCAACATTAAGAGTGTAAAACATATATGAAAAGGCTTGTAAGCATGAATATTCTTGCTCCACTGTCCCTCAAACCATTTCCTTGATAGTCACACCTCCATTCCAACATTTCCAATAGCTTGGACTTCAATGAAAAATATAAAAAACAGTCCTCTGAATCTCTATAACATTTGGATCCTCGCCATCGCGATAAAGATTCATACAAAGCGACAAAATAACTTTGGTCGAGAGTTTTCTATGGCTGCTGATGGCATGTTCAACACTGCAACTGTGATCGCCAATATATTTGTCAATACAAAATCTATTCGAACACTCATATTTTTTTGCCCAACACATCCATACACAAAAACGAGTCACACATTTCACCTTTAAGTATTTACTACAACTCTTAACTGCAGCAAAATCAAAAGATATTCTCGCTGCTTTTTCAGCTAATAACAACTGTAGCTCACTCTTGGATCTGTATTTTTGATTCATGTAAAACTTAGTTTCATTGAGAAAGTATGGCTGGGTTGTGATCTCGATTCTGGCTCTGCCTCATCTTCTTCAAAATGTTTGACATCTTCTGCATCTACTAGATGATCTTCAACATCCAATGAATTATCTTGCCCTTTCATTGAATCATCACCCAAGTTGTCATTTGATTGATTACAAAATCTCTCATTTGGTTGATCACTCAAGTTCTCATTTTCAACCGAGTCGTTGTCATTAAAAAAATCGTTGGTTCAGTCAAAGAACTCACAATGACATCTATCCTCAAAATAGTCCTGAATACATTAGTAGCAACATCCATCATCTACAAGCTCACATGCCTATCATTATTTATGAATGTGGGATGTATTTTCCCCCTCCCATTTGCCTCGCTTGCAATATAGTTCACTGCCTCTTGCAATCACATGGTCATATGCACCATTGCGACGCGACGCAAGGCAATATGAATTATAGTCTTACTAAAAGATTTCTAAAAGCAGGTTTTGGGAGTCTCCTTCCATACTCACATATAGTCACCACCAGCAACAACATATTCAGCTGTTGCCATATATAAATGATATACTGTGGTTTTACGGTATTATTAATACTTTTTCCTTAAGTTTAGTGTGTCCAAAAGCCTTTTTTTGATAATTTTTATATAAGTTTCTTTTTATTTTGCAGGAAATCTGTCCAAAGCTGAATGCAGAGATTTTGAGCGAAAAAATGCAGAAGAGACCACCTACGCAGCTTATGACGGTCCGTCGTGCTTGTGATGGTCCGTAGGTGGCAGCGTAGTGCAGCTGCTAAAGGAAGATGGGAAGTCTGACCAAGTGTGGGGTTATGAAGCTTGTGACGGTCTGTCGTGTCTATGACGGTCCATCCTGCAGGTTCGTCTTGAAGTTCAGAGAAGTGATCCCAGTATCCATATTTCAAGAGTTGAAGTGTTTTGAAACGAAGGCCCTCGACGGACCGTTGTGCCTATGACGGTCCGGCATACTTGCCGTCGAGGGTAATGAAGAAGAGCAGTTGAAGAAATTGCATAAGTATGGGACGATGGAGTCCATGACGGTCCATCGTGACCATGACGATCGTCACGAGGTCCGTCGACCCAGCCGCATTTTGGCAGATTTCCAGCAAATAGATTCCTTGTTTAATTAGGTTTTTATTTTTTATAAATAGTTCGAAAAACCTCATTTTTGAGGTTAGACTCTGGATTGTTAGACATCATACTATTAGACTTTGTGTATTAGTGTGAGATTCTTGATAATTATTAGATTTTTCATTATCATTGATTGTTGGTGATTGTTGGTGATTAATCAAGAAAACTTTCGGATTTTACTCTTTCTCATTGAAGTAAGTACATGAATTCTTATTTGATATATTTGAATATTGTGATTATGACTATGGGTAACTAAACTCCATAACTAGGGTTGTGGGAACCATAGGCAAATAATGAGATAAAACCTAACTAAAATAACAATTTTAGAATGGTGTCTTGCATGTATTAATAATTCTTTTGCTTAGAAGTCTTTTTAACGGATGGCCAACGTTAGAACTCGCCTTAATGCTACTTGCCGGACCAAGGAGGTAGATAATAGGAAAAGAATTATCAACATAGATTTAGTATATACTATCTAATAGGCTAGTATTGATTGGTACGAGGTAATAACTTAGTCAAATATCGAATACGATGCTTAATATGAGGTAAAGATGAGGGTTAGGAAAGCAACACACGTAGCCGGACCAAGGTGCGGAGTGAGATTTTCTAGATGCCGGGCCAAGGATTTAGAAATACATAACTTATCACTTTGCATGCAAGATACTAGGAAAGAATTGTTGTAGTTAGAATTATCAAGTTATGAACATGTGGGGAACACGTAAACCCTAGTTACTTTGATTAATTGATTAAAATCCAACATTCAAAGTTGTTAAGTGTCTCTTTCAATTGTGTTAGTTATTTCCATTCATTTAGAATTAGAAACCCCCATTTTATTGTTTTTTACTTTCCAAGGAAGTCATTGACCAAACAATAGTAATAACAGGTTGAAGTTAAGTCTAGACTATTTTCCTCGTGGGAACGATCCTAACCTCACTAGTTGGGTTATTTACTTGACATGACCGCTTTACTTCTTATTTGAGAAGTAAGTTTGAGCGTATCAATAGACTACCCTGATAGATACTAGATTACTGTAACACCCTAGAAATTTTTTCAAACTATGACTCGAATCTTTCATCATAGTGAGTGATATTTTACCAAGAAAGTAAAAGTTTCTTAAGTATTAAGGTCAGTTAACTAGATTTAGCACCAAGAGTTTCAAAAAAAAAAGAACTAAACTGGAAATAGCAAAATCTGAAATTTTGAGAGTTAAGTTAAGTATGAGTTTTAGATCAAATTAAAACGACCATAACTAGTACATGATGAGTTAGCTGTGATACAAGATACCATAGGAAATATCTTTGGATTATATTTCCAACACCGTTGAGTTTGATAAGTTTAGAGTTTGGATAAGTGAGATATGACCTCTTGAAGTTAGGCTGTCTTGTTAAGGAAAGTTAGCCAAAAATAGTGAGGGGTATTTTGGTCCTTTCCTTACACAATAAGATTTAACTCTTTTGTAGTAATACTTTAGAGTTATAATCCTTTTACGTTTAGTTTTATAATCCTAATATACACCTAGAATTTTAGTTGAGATTTCAAGAAGAGAAGAGAAGAGAAAAGATGAAAGGATTAAGGCGTTCATCGACATTCTTGAGTTTAGTTGATGATTTTCTCCATGGGTTTAATACCTCAAAGGTATGTAAGCTTCCATAGTGTTGGTTTCTTTCATCCACACGCCAATCATGATTTATTCCGCTTACTTTCGTTCTTGAAATTTAAGGATTTAAGTTCTTGACAAGTGTTCTTGAAGTTTTATCAAGTTTTGATTTAAGATTCTACTTGGGTCAACTTTAAATGAGCATATCTATTAGAATATTAAGAGTTACGTGAATCATAACCTATTCAATTAAAGATGATTGAATCTGCTTTCCATCACCATCAATTTTGCGTCAATCCAATTTCTGAGTAAAATGTTATGACTATTTTATTAACCTATATAGTGTTGTTACGAATTAGCCGACGAGAGAATATTAAAAAGGATTTTTTTTTCCGCCAAGAAAAGCCTAAATGAATTTCTTGACTAATAAAGGGCTAGAAAAGATTAGATTTTCATGTTCACTAATGAAAATCATAATTCTTTGTCATAGATATTTGAAGAAACTAATTCAAGAATCTCAAGAAAGGTTTTCTTGATTGTTTACCTTCAAGCTAGGGTTTCAAGGATTCTAATCAAGTTCTTCTTCAAGGTTCTTCAAGAATCTTGTTCTTATAGGTATGTAAGTCTATCATAGTGTTGTACTAGTTCATCCTGACGCCCTACATCTACTTTTAGATTAGTATAAAATAATCTAGGATTCTACCCCTAGATTTGAGTATTGTTGAGATAAGGTGATTTTGAGTTCTTGAGTCATGTTTCTTTTAAAATTTTTGTTCATAATTACCGCTATATTGTTTAAGTTCAATTGTGAATTCTTTTAGATCCATGATTGATTAAGTTTTGAGAAAGTAAACAATAGAATGAGAAGAGTCATATGCATGAGTTCCATGTAGTTTGTAGACCTTCGAGTCGACTCGTTTATGCCCATAAATTCTGCATGGACTTCAAGAATTGAGTATCTTTGAGAGAATTTGTATCTTCAAGTTCTAAGTATTGAGTATTGAGTTTTTAATCTCCTTTGAGATTATATTTCTAATCATTGAACTATTACAAGTTACCCATGAAAAACCTTGAGTTAAATTGTCCATGCCCATAATTCTGCATGAACCCTATAAGTCGAACAATCTTGAGATGAGGAGTACTTTTGAGTACTCGATTTGAGTAGTTCATGATCATAATTCCGCATGAACCCTTCAAGTTGAAAACCATGAAATCATCTATAAACATGAGATCATGAACCTTGAATCCATACTTCAATTCAAGGAAAGTTAAGAGACAAGTTTAGAAGTTAAGAAGCAAGTCAAAACAAATTTTATAAAGTTCTCAAAAGTCTTTTACAAACATTTTAGCTTTGCTTTAAGACTAAAAGTTTCAAGTTAAGATAAGAGTAAAGAGTTGAGTTGAGTTCTCAAAAAGTTATAGGGAACTAAGTATTCCCAAAGGATTCATAAATGTTTTCACATTTAAGATAAGAGGAAACTGAGATTTCCAAAGAGCCTCTGGGCTAGTTTTCAAAAGAGAGTAAGAGCATTCTAAATGAAGCAACAAGGGAAGCTGAGATTTCCAAGATAGCCTTTGAGCTAAGTTTTTGAGCACTAATATGAAATCACAGAAGAAGTATGTTTTCAAAACATAAGAGCTAGTATATTTTAGGAGTAGTATTGAACACCGAATTGGTGGCGAGCATGAGTTCAAATAACTCATGTCTCCAAAAAGCCATGTAGCCATCATGGGTAGAAAAGGGTCATACTTTTTAGATGAATCTTTTTCACATTAGACTAGTCTATCCACTAAGTTAAGTAGGATCCTATACTGACGGCAAGGTATATGATGGTCCTTGGCAGTGTGAGGTAAAGTGTTTTATCATCATTAAAGCTCTTAACTGATGATTGCCGGTTAGAGAAAATTCCACAATAGTTATTGTATTTTTATATACATTAGTTAATTGTATTTTCATACACATTTCAGAGTTATGTTGTATCCTTGTTATATACAGAGAGTTGACATCATGTTTTTAAATGACTTTTCTTTATATTGCACTTGTTTTAAATTGTTTTATATTGAAATGATTTCAGTTAAGTATAAAGAGTTGAGTATTTCGAGTTGAGTATCTTGAGTAGATCTGTGATTCATTGAGTCGAGTATCATATATTTGAAGTTGAGTATCTAATCTTTAAAGTTGAGTATCTAATCTTGAGTTGAGTATCTAATCTTTGAGTTCAGTATCTTATCCTTGAGTAATTGTGAGTTGAGTAAATTGAGTAGTTTTGAGTATTCTTTGCGTTGAGTAAGTTTGAAAAGAGGTAAGTCTGTTTCCTTTTTATCAAGTTCAAGCTTATGTCTTATGTTTTGGAATTCCCCTTACATGCTCGTACATTTCACGTACTTAGCCATTTGGCCTGCCTCTTTTGATGATGCGGACACATGTATTGAGGATCTTCAATAGGAGTTTCTTTGATACATTTGAGAGTTCGAGTTAGCTATGGTGAGCCTCCTTGCTTTCGGAGAATTTCATTTACTTTTCAGTCTAGTCAGGATGTTGTGACTTTTGTCCCGACTTCCATCTTTGTCATCTAGAGACTTCATAGATAGCCAGTTTAGTTAAGAAGTCTATATTATTCATTTATTTTATTAAATGTTTTAAAGATTTAAGTTGCCTATTTTATGGCGGGTTTAATATATTATTTTATTTAGGGTTTTTCATTTGAGTTAAAGGTTTGTATTTCAGTTTCATGAATTTTGTTCAATTTTTAAGCTTTTGTATGTTTGAGTTAGTCTTCCGCTTGTAGTCAGCTAGGATGAGGGTTCACTTGGGGACCAACAATGGTCTTGGAATGCCAACCACGTCCAGGGTGTAGACTTGGATCGTGACAATTACAATATCTCTATCTAGTGGTCGATGATTGATACCAAATCGGTACATAACGCGAATGAACGAGAATGAGTTCAGATCAAGCTCGAAATTGATAAAATGTATTTATAGTCCTTCTAAACTATAAAGATGATCTAAAATTGAGTAATGAAGTGATTTTGAAAGACTTTTGCAAGCTTCAAGAATAGAGGGAAATTTTTTTCTTTGAAACTTTTTGAAAGAAAATGGTGTACAAATGGAAGCCATGACTATATGATGATGATTTCACCTCCGAAAACTAAAATATCGTCGAAAAAGTCGTCGAAATCAGCTAAATCGGCTGCAAAAAGGGGAGCATTTTTGTTTCTTTTGGGAGAGCTTTTCTCCAGTAAAACTTTTTAATAGATGAAAAAATAAAAAACAGTTCCAAATTTGTGTTGGATGAGTAGGAAACAAAAGTGTAGTATCAAAAACTTGAGAGTAGGGTGTTGTATGTTTTGGACGAATATTGAGTAATGTCATATGGTGTCTAAAGTACCAATTCTTTTGAGACTTATGTCTAAATGTTTAATTAAGTTTGAAGAGTGGCTATTTTGCCAACTCTCCCTAGTAACATTTATTATTACTTCTTCATTTCATGTTCCAACTCCTAGTCATAGAATGGGGTCATGGTGGAGTTGAATAGCCTTATCTTTGTTAGTATTTTGTTGGGTTTAGGAAAAAAAAGAGGGTTTTAGAGAAAAAAGCAATTGTTGTACTATTTTTTTTATTTTTAATTGATTGTAGCAAGATGTTTATGCTTATAATATTTTGGTATAATGAATCATTGAGCTCTTTGGAACTCTGTTTGTAATAGAACTTTTATTACTTCTTTGTATGTGAGCGTTAGTAAAATATTAGAAAGTTGATGAGCCAAAATTGTCATCTTGTACTAAAAGTTAAGAAATTTTACCATTATATTATATTATCACTATACATATTTTATATATTTATTTCTCTGTAGAGTTGTACCAATAGCATCGAAAATTGTACTACACTATTGAGTCTATTCAATGATAAATAAACATGTGTACTACACGTGTTCTGCTTCCTCTTATTTTTAATTATTTTGCTTTAGTTCTTTGATCAGTTTTCATATTTTACGTTATTCTCCCAATTTTCTCTCTTGGGAGACGGAGAAGAAGAGACTTACAAATGAAGGTGTTATATATTCTAAGAGGAAGAGCAAGTTGATGAAAAATTAAAGATGAGTGATTTTACTTCTGAATTGGTGATGAAATTTCACATTTTTTTTAAACGATTTGGACTCGTGGTCCTTTATTAAATCAAGCCATTGGGCTCAAAATGTTTAAAATAAAACAGGACACTTGGTTAGCCCAAGTGATCAATTATGATAAAAACAAAAATAACAAAGACCCTAACAAATAGAGTTTCCAAATTGCATTTTCAGCTCCTTCTTCACTGAAAATGTTCTGTCTTGTGCCCACTAACAGTGACCTTCGCTTCTTTATCCTCTGGGCGATTAACATTTTCCGCTGAAGGTTGTTGTACCTTCTTTTCATTTCTTTGTTGATTCACCTCATTCTGCAGTTTCAATACCCTCTCTGGAGCTAGATCGAAAGTATGAACCTTGTACAGGTTTGTCGATCTCATGGTAAACATTGTTTTTGTTGTTAATTTTCCTTGTCCTGATTCTTATCGAAGGAATTTGTTGCTTGTCTATATTCTCTATTCTCCTTCCCCAACTTGGCAACTGATTAAATTCTTGAAATTGTTGTTTTTCTGCTGTTCCAATAGTTACGTTAGCAATGTAGTCTGCTTCTCTGAATGTTTGCTTGATTTGAACATTAATATGTTTCATTATCTCCTGACTATCTTACACTCTTTCCCATGGTATTCTCCAGTTTCTGATTAGCATATTCTTTAAACTAAGTGAGTCTGTTTCAAGGATGACTTGCTGAAATCCATTCCCTAGACAAAATTTCAATGCCTTTCATCTAGACATTGCCTCTGCCTCCATATTGGTAGCCACCCCTGTGTCTTCTCCCTCAGCATACACTAGATATCCATTGCTGTTTCTCATACAAAATCTCTGTCCCGGGTTACCTTTACTAGCACCATATGTGTTGCATTTAATCCATCCTTCCTTCGGTAGTTTCTAGTTCACTATATGATAGTGAAGAGTAGGTTTGTATCTCTGTAGCATGTCACATTTGACTAGGAATTTGGAGGTAGTTTTTCATTCCAAAGGTAAATTTCTAGGCGTTCCTTTCAGTTTTTTGGGTTTAATTATTTTTTATGAGATATTGATTTCTAATTTAGTAACGTCAAAATTGCCTTTTTACTTCTTTTTTTTTTACGTGTTTTTGGTTTGGGAATTGGAAAAAGTTAACAGGAATCCTATTACTATGAAATGGGTGCAATAAGAAAGAAAAAGAATGAAGTAAAACTCTGCAGAAATCTTCTGAGCTTTAAGCACTCAACTGATTTTGCATATATGTCTACTCATTACTATTTCAGCTCAATTTTTTAATTGTACATTGTATTAGAAAGAATTCAATTAGAATACAAAAAGGCTCTGTGAGCAAAATTCTCAAAGGTTAGTACTATATGGAAGCTGATAGTCATTTCTGGCGATTTCCCTCCCTTGTTTTTCTCCGCAAATTGTCTCGTTGACAAGTTTTCATTGTTCTGCATACTACTATGCTGCAAAATTTGATTGAATTTCTCATTGACACTTCTCTAAGAGGTCTCAACAGTTCCGAGATCGTTTTACTATTGAATTTTGAGTCTTATATAAGATGCCTGATTTTCTTAAGGCTATACTTGAAGTTTCTGCACAATTTATCTCGCTTGTGCCTTGTTAATTATTCTTTTGGACATGCATATGCATTTGTTTGAGCAAAGTGTTTCTAAGCATTAGTTATAACTTATATCTCTAGAGCATATATTTTGGATGTGTGTGCTTGTATGGGTATTAATATCCTTTGGTCCAAATAGCTCTCCTGAATGTATTCTTTCATACTTTTTCTTTGCTTGGTATTATCATAAACGAAATAACCAAAATTGGGACAGAGGAGAGCATTTTCCAAGCAAACATCTAAAGAGTAGAGTACTAACTAATACAAATATTGTGCTTGACAGAGCATAACCAAAAGATATCGACTCAAAGATTCATATATCATGATAAAACTATCGTCCAAATATAATAATTGGGGGATTTAGAGTTACTGAACCCTTTACTTCATATTGTTGGAGTGCTAATATTAACATAATATGAGCTCGTCCTTGTCATAATTTGTTCATTGGGTGCCACTGCATCTCTTATCTATTCAATAACAAACAATATCTACTATTGGTTGTTGGATATCTGATCAAAACAGGCCCAAAAGAGGTTTAGTATGGTCGTTTAGTTTCATAAACTTACCAACTATCAGTCTTCCAACGACATGACATACTCTAAATTTTAGTCGTGTGTATTAGAGCTTAGATACATCTCCGTTTAAGATAGAATGTCATTTTAAGCATATCTAAATTTAATGCCTGAACATTGTGATCTAACATAATGAAAAATCTTCTAATTTCACTAATTATAGTTTTATACCTTTATCCTGTATTTCTTTTGAGAAAGAAAGCTAATTATAGGAGAATTGTTGAGTGTAGCTTCTACAATTGTTGAATGTAACTTCTGATGGTTTCTTTTACAAAAGGTAGCAAAAGCTTATGTTATAACTAGATAGATGATTTTAATAAGATCTCATTTCTTCATTGTCCTCTTGATAACAGAAAGAAAGAAGAAAACAAAAGGAAAGCATATTGAGACCAGACGAAAATTACCATAGACAGAAAATGCAAGGTGTTTGTTGATATCTCTTATACCTATGTTGTTCGGACTCTTTAAAAATTTTTACAGGTGCGTGTCGGATCCTCCAAAAATAGTATATTTTTGAAGGATCCCACACCAATGCGGCAAAACTTTTTCAAAGTTCGAGCAACTTAGTCTCATACTAACTAACAATGAAATTTCCAAAACATTTTGATATATTGAACAACCACTTGATAGGTACATCATCGTGATTAAAACAAATTCAAAGAAGTACTTTCTGTTTCTTCTACTGAATAACTTTGATAAAGTAAATACTATGCATTGAAACTTATACATATATGTTGAGATCCTCAACTAATGAATTGCCAAGTGTGGTCCTAATGCTATTGTTAAATGACCAGTCATTTATTTTACATTTATATTGCAAGAGAAGCTTTGAAGAAACTTTTGATCCATAGTAGTTTTTTGGAGTTGCCTCATCGAATTTTGTGAGAGACAATACTTTTGTGGCAAGTAATATCCAATATACTACATTTAACTTGGATCAATATTAATGTCTATTTATAGTGTGCTCAATGTTTACCTCTCTTTCTACTATCTCGACTTTTTGGTGTAAATGTGTATCTTTGTTTCTAATAATTTGTGAAGTGAAAAAAAAAGTATTCATAGAAGCAGAACTATTTTTTGTTATAACTAAGAGTTGAATAGATGGAATAACTTCATGCTTCCTTCCAAGTTCCGAGTAAGTTGGAGATAATTTTGAGAGTACAATCTTCATTCATTTTTGTACAACTAACAGAGCAGTGTTCATACCCTCTTTAGTACTATTTTTTACTGCTTTTTGTACGATGAATATAATGGTGTTCGGCTGTTCGCACTCCTTATGTCTTATTTTAAAAGAGAGTAATGTATATTTTGATGTCTTTTTATGTTCTCGATAATTGTGTGGCGTTTTGAAGTGTGATTGTGTGTCTTTACATCTGGTGAACTGTGACCTTGAAGGAAAAGAAACACTAGTATAAATCAAACTTATTTAGTCGAAGAAATATCTTTACTGTGTGGTGTATAATATATATATATAGAAGTGAAGTATGAAGTATTACTATGAAGAGTAATTTAATTAATCGTGACTCGGCTAATCATTATAGGGAACTACTCTTTGGGCTTACAACCCAGGAGGTGTGCTTTAAGATAGAGTTTCTATATTTTTATAGTAACATAAAATATGATTTTGAAACTTTACTATTGTATTTTACACAAATTGATTATTGGCCAGAAGATTGTAGTTATGAAATAATGATTTAAAATGACTGTTGGGGAGCTTTTTTAACACGGGAGGAATTTTCAAGTTCTTTTGTTATGTTTTTTGGCGATAAAGAAAGTACATCAAGTTATGTACTTTCCTCTCATGTTGTCACTTCTGCAGGGTGTGCAACTATCCCTTGCCTCAATAATGTTCGCTCCTCGGGGACAACTAAATTTCAAAGAGGCGCTGACTGGGGAGGTAAAGCAAGTAGTATTACAGAGCCGTAGCATTTCTCTTGCATATATTTTCTAATCGTAGGTAGCAAAGCTGATATCTTTCACCTTTCTATATCTTTCACCTTTCTATATTTAGGTGTTGAATGAACAGTGTACTGGTCTGTCTCATTTACGGAAAAAAGATCTATGGTGACGCCTATTTGGGATTTACAAGTGAAACATCAGTTTCCTAAAGCTCCATATAATCATATTAGTTCAGCTGCTCACCGCCCCCATGATGAAGTCCCAGAGATACGCCATTTTGCTTAGCTACACATATGCTTTTGACATTCGATCTTGTCCGTATATGTGCTTTCTCATTGCTACCATCTCTTCACTTTGTGTTCAAACTATGTACACATATGCAAAAAAGTTTAAACATGATATAGGAGGACCTCTTTATTAGAGCTTTCAATACTTTTTCCTTAATATACAAAGGCTGTTAGGATTTGTCCAATTTTTATTTTGGTGAAGTTGATTCTTTTAACAAGAAGATATCTCTCATTTCAAGTTTGTTTTTGTGCCTTTAGTTTGCTTTGTGAAAGTTTGAAGTTGATATACTGCAAATTTGTGACTGCATTGGGAGGTAGTAATTGTTTATACATATAAAGAGGAAAGGAAAGAATACAAAATTGTGTTCCCCTGCTCTTCTTAAAATTTCTCTTTCAACAGAAGTGGAAGGCTAAAAATAAAAATATTGCTAACAAAAGGAAAGAGATTCTTTTTGAAAGAAACTCAAAAGTAAAATTACATCCTTTTTAAAAAAATAATAAAAAATAGAGAGAGTATCAAAAATGTACTATATATTAAAAAAAGGGCATTCTTTAAGTGAAAAAAAATAATTAAAAATCTGGAACTCACCATAGCTGTCTACCCATCAACACCATACCTATCATTTCCTCAGTCTCACTGATCTCTTCCTCAATTAAGAGTTGTTGATAGTGGAGGAGTACTCATATCATTTGTCATGCCATATCTTTTATTTTCTTTATAATTTTTCAGTGAAACATTGTGCAAGGATCATGTATGCAAACTATGCAAGCTGACTGTCCTGCCTTCATTAGTTACAAGGATGAGATGAAATTGAAAACGGAAAAGGGCCTAAAATATCCTTAAAGTATTGAAAATGGTACAAAATTACCCTTCATCCACCTATTGGCTCCAAAATGCCCTTTTCATCCACTTATTGGCTCCAAAATACCCTTGTCATCCACCTTTGAGTTCAAAATTGACCACTTATTTAATGATTTTGAATTTAAACTATTTAAATATTTTTTAAAATACATGATGCTCAACTATTAGTTATAATTTAATTTATTTGTATCATTTATAAACCAACTCACTACCCACTAATTACTAACTAAACCCCACCCAATTAATAATCCAACTATTGTATCAAAATCGTCATAAACACTACTAAAACACGATGAAATTATAGGTTCCTAAAAGTGACATCCAAAATTATTCGAGTCCGAATTAAGGCCCCAATTGAATTTATGTTGAGCCGCTTATTTAGGAGGACACTTTCAATAAGATTCTCTTTCAAGATTGAATTAGAAATTTATGATTAAATGTAAAGAATTAATATATCCCGAATTAATTCATGCGCTTTTTTAAAATATACTTTTACAAATATTTATGATTTGTTTTAAAACTTTTAATATATTATTTTGAAGAAAAAAAGTTATCTATGAAGTAACATCACATAAATGAGACGTAAGAATAATTAAGATAAACATAGTCAGACTTTTAATTTGTCGGTAATTTTTATTTAGGCACTTGAATGTATGATAATTTACTTTTATAGATATTTTCGTCTCAAATTTTTAAAAACACTCAATTGGCAGTAGCTTTTCTGTTGTTGCATTAATAATGGACAGGTTTATTAATTTAGTGGGTTTAATTAGTAATGGGTGGGTAGTAGATTGATTTATAAATTATACTAATAAGTTAAATTATTACAATAGTTGAGCGCCACGTATTTAAAAAATATTTAAATAGTTTTAATATAAAACCGTTAAATAAGTGGTCAATTTTGAACCAAAAGGTGGATGACAAGGGTATTTTGGAGCCAATAGGTGGGTGAGAAGGGTATTTTGGAGCCAATAGGTGGATGGAGGGTAATTTTGTACCATTTCCAATACTTGGAGGGTATTTTAGGCCCTTTTCCGAATTGAAAAAGAAGAATAAAAAAAATCAAGCAAATCACCTTTTTATCCATAGTGTTTTATGCTCTGTATAACATTTTTTATATTTTGTATTAGCGTTTAGACATAATACAAATATACTAAATTTGATTTTTTGCAGAGTCCTCCTCCCCTTGACCCTACGGGGGAGACAATACCACTATGTTGTCATTTGAATTTGAATGCATGACCTTGAAAGTGAGATAATAATGAACTTTGTACTCATATTAACCAAGTTAATCAATTATTCAATTTTTTTGTAAACTATTCGAAACTTTTTAATTTCTTCATCATAAAGTAACTTTTTATGATTACTTTAATCGGGCTGCTACTTTGATTGTCAATGAGTTAAATTAACATATAACATCTCTAAAGAAAAGGTGTAGGGTATATATTAATGTATTAGTTTATGATTAGGCATTTCCTTTATGAAGTTTTCAAAAATGGGAGTTAGTAGATGCTTCATTCCAGTGCAAAACATACGATGAAACTGAAGCCTAAACTTTTAACTTATTAGAAACTTTGATTTTGGGTCATTTGAGGTTTTAAGTCTAAATTCTAATGAAAGCAAAAATATTAAGTGATCTATTCCATATGTTTAAATTTTAGTAGACAGAGTTATCTGATAACTATCTTGGAGTTAGAAAAGTGCTATGTGAACTTAGTCGAGGTAGTGAGGGTGTAATTTGAAATTAATCTAGGTACACACAAGCTAGAAATAGTAAAATATTGTGCAAGATTAATCGAGATATGCATAAGCTAATCCAAGTACCACATTATCAAAATAAAATGTTGTCTGTTTAAATAGGATTCCTCCCAGTCATGGTAGCACAGAATAGTAGCACAAGTGCCAAATAGCACCGGCTGATTGCCTAAAAAATAAAACAAGGTTCAACTGCAGTAGACATCTAAATCCCATCCATGGCATGACAAGTAGCAAAAGGACTAGAACACCTTGTGATTCATGCCTTCATCATGAACTGTACAACAGTTCAATTGAGACTAACAAGCCCAGCAGTATATGCAACAAATACCTGATGTAATTCCACAAGTATGGTCTGAGGAGGGTAGTGTGTACACACAAATCTTACTCCCTTTAGGAGGTAAAAAGGTTGTTTATGATAGACCAACATCATAAGCACTAACTAAAATATGAAGGAACCAGCAACACACTTGTGCATGTATGAGTATATGTAACCCGCAATCCCAAAATAACACATTTCACGCAGTGCAAATAATTACAACAGATCCTTGAAGTTCAAGAAGCTAGCATGAGTAGAATACTTGAGGCATTGTAGAGATTGTGTAAGTGTTTATATAATTTGTTGATTGTCATTGTACTCCTTTCTAGGCAAAATGTGGTGGCTATTGTCATGGATCTTCTATTTGTAATTCCTATTTTATCCATGAATACTTATTTAATCTTCTGATCTATTCCATCCACCTGGTCCTGGTAATTGTAAATCTCACTTCTTTGGTCTTCCTTTTTTGTGTGTTTGTTCTTTTCAAATTTCAAATTTATATTACCTTTTCAGTAAAGTCAACAGTTGAAGTTCTTTTTGCATCAGGGAGGCATTTTGATATCACGCCGTCTGCAAACAGATTCTACAAGCCATAACCCAACGGCCAATCACCAAGTCCGACTAACTCCTATGAAATTCTTGGAACTTATCTCTCATGGGATAGTTTTTACCATTTTGTGGTGATTTTGTTTGTCAATGAATTTAAAGCATTCATAATTGTTTGATATTTATCCGCTTTCTAAAGATAACATAAGTTTCTCTTTTATTTTTTAGGTGCATGATGCAGAGAAGTGTCAACTAAATAACTATTGTGGTATTGATAGAAAAAGAGATGGAGACCAGTTTGATTAAGCATCAGGCAAAGACAACTTGATTGCTGGCTATGAAGTTGCCTCAGGTCACTAATAGACTACCCATCAACGAAGGTCATATTCCCTGCACGAATGATCTACAAGGAGACAATTAAAGCATGAGCCTCTCACACGATAACACGATACGCTTTGCAGTTAAGTTTCGAAAGGTCTGTGAAACAATTGTAGGTACAACAACAAATAGAAATGAAAAAATATGAACAATAGTAGAATTATCATGCTGGAAACTGGAAAGTCCTTATAGTTGTGATTTGTAAATTCTTTTAGTGTTAGTTTTCTTTTAATCATACTCTTTATTACTTTAACTAGGTATTGTTTTGAAGAAAAAATATTTCAAAATTTTTCATGTGTCAAAAATTTTGAAGTACAAGTTATGTTACAAATTGATATCTTTTACTTTGTCATGATATTGTTTCTAATTATCCACTTCGAAACTTTGTAATTTATCATTGCATGTTAGTTATTGCAGGAGAAAAAACAAACTCATCTTCAAAGCTTTCGTCAAGTATTTTGATATTCCAAGCAGATGTTAGTTCTAGATATATGTAAACAGGATTACTATAGTTCTGCCTGGTGCCTCTTCGGTCCCTTTATTATAGAAAAATTTCAACTAACTACTTGAAAATATAAAATGTTGGCCCGTGCATAGCCAATCTATTATATTTATTATCATATAAAGAAGAGACAGTTGAGGTGTTTCACCACTCTGTTCCATCGTCATGCTTGCTTTGTCATCCTAAGGACAGTTTAAGTGCCAAAGCAGGTAGCAAATCAACACGCCTGCTTTGGCACTTCAAGGGTAGTTTAGTAATTTTGTATTATTTATTAATTTTAATTTATTTGTCATATTTTCAGTCATTTACGTATTTAAAAAATTACATCAAAATATTATAAATAGTGACAATTAATAGCTTAAAATGCTTTTTCAAACATAGAAAAAATTAATTGATTCTGAAAATTATATTAATGCCATATAAAATGGGACAAATGAAGTAGCATGTATTATTTGAAAACAACATCAAAAAATACAAAGGGATAATATATATGATTTAAACATTACATAAAAAGTATTATAAATTACAATATTAACCACTGAAAATATTTAAAAGACACATAACAAGTTTAATTGACTCTCATAATTCTATTACTGCAACATATATTGGGAAAAAAAGTAATATATATTATTTGAAACTTGCGTAAAATGTACTATAAATTACAATAATTAACAACTTAAAGTATTTATAAAACATATAAACATTCGGTTGACGCTTGAAATTATGTTAGCGCCATATAAGTCGGTATAGATGAAAATATATATTACTTGAAAATGACTTAAAAATTAATGCAATTCACAACACTCAACAACTTAAAATTTTTTGTATATAAACATTTGGTTCTTGAAATCTTGTTAGTGCCACATAAATTAACATAGAGGAGTAAATGTATATATAAAAAATTATTATAAAGTATAATAACTAACAACTTCAAGTATCTAAAAATTACATTAAAATTTTGATTGACTTTCCAAATTATATACGTGTCACATAATTGAGACTAAAAAATAGAAGAATTTTCGCAAATAACCATTAAAAATAACTTAATTAGGCTTTATAGCTATAGTTTTGTAATTACGTTTCATAGCTACATGTTAGAGGGAGGAGAAAGACGAATGAGAAAGCTGAATTTTATTTGTATATCTATCAAATTTTATGTAACTGGTATACATATGTATTTCTGTATCTGACGAACAATATTGGGAGAGAGAGGCAAGCGGGATTGGAACAGGAAGGAGAGAGGCGAGCGAGAGAGGGCAAAAAGTAGAGAGAGGTGAATTATTTTTGTATAGTTATCATATAAATTGCATATGTATACGTATAATTTGTGCATTTGTATAATTTGTATTTGTATATGTATAATAGTGGAGAGAGGCAAGAGAGTGGAAGAGATGAGAGAAGCGCACATAGTTATAGCTAAAAGAGGTTGTGATTATTAATTAATTCAAACTATAGCCATGCTAACTAATTAACTAATATATATTTACTTACCGACGTAATTTTTCCAAAATAATAGATATTTAGCTCATACTAACACGAACTCTCGTATCTAGTTGTAATATGTATATATAATAAGGGAAACGTGTGTTAGAAACTGTACACAACATATTATAGGATTTGTTTGGGGCACTATTTTATAATTTTTGGCGATTTAGAATATTACACTTTTTTTTTCTTTTATTTTTTCCCCAACTATGTGTGGAGAGCCTTGGTCCTGAAGTAATTTTATCTGGACATATTTATATGCCTAAAACTGAATCCATGTGTGAGCTAAGATTAAGTGCGGAACTTCATTCCATTGATAATTTTTAAGTGAAAGTTTGTATATCTCGAGCAGGGGCTACTCTACAGCTTTGCAAAAATAGCAATCGTCTTAGGCCTCTAAATTTGAGGGGCTTTATTTTTTAAAAAAAATAATAGGTTATAGTCTTTTTTCAAAAAGAATATCGAATATTATTTGTAGAAAATAATTTTTTTTTATATAAAAGAGTAAAGAAGTAATAAAAATTTGACAAATTATGAATACTATCTTTCAAGAAAGATTAAGTTATTGACTATAATAAACTTTATAAAAATATATATTCAAATTTAAGGTCTCCATTTAAATTTGGCTTTAGAATACTAGAGCCGCTCCCAATCTCGAGTAACCAATGTGATTAGTGTGTTTAAGTTGGGAGGAACGAGAAAGAGTTACAAAAGTGGCTATATATAAACTCGGGAGGATCAACACGATAGAACGGGGACAAAGGGGAATGAACTTTGCCAGTATGCAAATTTGGATTGATTTGTATCTAGGATAGAGGTATACTTAGCATACTTGGTTACGAAATAAGATGAAAACCTAATGATCCACGATTGATTTAGCCTATCCCCACTCAAAGATGTAGTTAGACTACCAATTGTGGTAGGCGATTAGACGTCGGGAGCAGTGGCGGATCCAGAATTTTCGTTCATGGGGTTTGAAAAATAAAAGTATAAACATGTAAATAAACCAACAAAATATAATTTCAAGAAAGTAGTAGTATATAGTTTATAGGCACAAAAAGTTAGTTTCGTTACAAGAAACTCGAAACTAACATAAGTGATTACAGTGAAACAAAAAGTTAGCCCTTTATAATATGTCAATCTAGAACTAGGATGCTAAGTAGAGCAAAAAAATGGAGCTAACTTAAACAAAAAAATTAGCACTTCATAATGTCTCACTATAGGACTAAAGTGCTAACTACAAACTTCAAAAAGAGGTCAGTGCTAATACTTCTCAAGCATATTTACAATACTATTCGACTAGGTTTAATTGCTTGAAAAGACAAAATAATATCATCAGTTGAAACATCATTAAACACATCCTTCTCCATAAAAAGAACCATGCATTAAAGATGATTTTTTACAAATTACATTAGACATTATCTTCAAAATTCAAATGGCTAATAAATATAGTAACAACTATCAAAGAAAAAATAGAGAAAACAATTTTAAAAAATCACAATTTAATAATCAACATTCAATGAAGAAAGATAAACTTTTCAAGAACATGAAGAAAAAAGCTTACCTTGGAGAAAAGACAAACAATGAACTCTTTTGATTTTAGCTTTGATTTGAGCCTCCACTTCGATAATCAGAGATACTTCAAGTTTACAACCTTAAAATATAAAGACCCATGGATGTGAGAGTCAGCATGAAGTATCAAATATAAAACAAATCAACTATAGAATATTATGGGGGGTGATTTTAATATTTGACTTTTGAGTGTTGGGATTGGAGAAGAAGAACTAAAGATGTGATTTAGGGATTCGGAAAGTGAAATAGTTGAAGAATGAGAAGTGAAAAAGTTCTTTTGAATGTAGCACCACATTTTAACACGTTTTATTAAAAAAAATTACAATTTTAACACGTTTTATTAAAAAAAACTATAAAAACGTGAAAATCCGAAACGGAACTAAAAAAAACTGAAACTAAAAATGTAAAAATAAAAAGCCAACCTAAGGATTCAAACCCTGGACGTTGTGCATAGTTTTGAGCATAGCTGCCACTGGGCTATCTCTTTCTTTTGTGATTGAGAGTGTTCAAAATATATATCCACACAAATTCAGAAAAGTCACCTTAGGTATACAGTGTATTTTTTTTATCGATGATGTTCGGGTGAACACCTTGAACGACACGTGGGTCCGCCCTTGATCGGAAGACCATAATCATACATTTAAACTTGTAAACCGGTGATTTAACCAATCAAAGTCCGTAGAAGATACACTATGCATGAAGTCTTAGTTAAGCTGCTGCCCTGGAATTGGCTAAGTCATTGGTTAGAATCCGCTTGAAATTGAATTGTAGTTAGATAGTTTAGTTCTTTGTTGCAATATTGTTAATTTAGTGATTATCATCAAACTCTCTTAACACACTTGCTTTAAATTGTTGTTATTTGTGAAATTTAATATTAACTGATCATATGTCTCTGCCGGTTCAACATTCAGTTCTTAAAAAGAGTCATTTTATTTGCATGATTGTGTATACTTGCGCGTTTGGACGTAACATAATTACATGTTCATGTGACATGATACAATGCAGTCTGGGCGGATCTAAGAGGGGCCAAATGTGTTCATCTAAACCTTTTCGATAAAATATTACATTTTATATATATATATATATATATATATATATATTTCTTACGAAGTTCTATTCTGAATAATTTCGTAATACAGATTAGATAACTCTTATACAACACAAAAAAAATCTTAAAGCTAACGGTGCAAATCTATTAAAACCTGTAATTAAAGCTTTATGAGAAGTAATTATAAAATAGTATATTTAAAAGTTGTAGGGCTCGTTTGGATGGACTTAATAAAAGCAGCTTTAAAAAAGTACTTTTGAAAGTGCTGAAACTTATTTCTAAAATAAGCAGTTATGCGTTTGGATAAAATTGCTGAAGTTAAAAAAAAGTTGTTGATGTTTTAACAAATAAGTGCTGATAAACAGCTTTTTAAATCAAAATGTCTGATATATCCTTAAAAGTTGTTAACATAATAAAAGTTAATTAATTTATATTTTACAGCCATAAATAATTATATTTTGCTATCATTCACATATTTCTTTCTCATCACAAATTATTTATAAGAGGAATATAAACTTATTATAGATTTTAAAGATATATAATTTGAATAGATTAAAGAACGATTTAAGATTTTATTTTAGTTTCATCCATAGGTGATAATAATTGTCTATCATTCATATATTTCTTTATTATCACAAATTATTTATAAGAGGAATATAAATTTTTATTTAAGTTATATGTGCAACTTATTTTACATTTTAATAATATATAATTTGAATAGATCACTTGAAAGATTTAAGATTTATTTTATTTTCATTCATTAGTAATAATAATTGTCTATCATCCACACGTGAAAAGGGAAAAATAGAAGAAAGAGATGTTAGGGTTATGTGGGTAACTTGGAGATTGTATAAAAATATTAAGGGCAAAAAGGTAAAAATGTGGTCAACTTAAAACAGCTTATAAGCTGGAAAAAAAAAAGCACCCCTACCCCAGCTTTTAACTTTTGGCTTAAAATAAGTTTTTTTTTTAACTTAAAATAAGTTATTTTGAGTATTGTCAAACAACTAAATAAGTCAAAAACCAGCTTTTAAGCTGAGTCAAACAGGCTCGTAATATCATCTCTTAGTTAAATATGTGGTGTGATGTTTTCTTACTTGGTTGAAGGTGTCATGGTAGCGCAATAAGTGTTGGAAAATACGAAAAAATTGAATTTTTGAGGGACCGAGTCAAGTTTAGGTGTGTGCTTGAATTTTGGTTACTCCATCCGTTTTAAAAAGAATCTCTCTATTTCCTTTTTTACTATTTCAAAAAAAAAAGTCCCCTTTCCTTTTTTGGCAACATTTAACTTTAACTTTCCACATGGCATGTTTAAGATCACAAGATTAAAGGGTATTTTGGTACATTTGACATAACTTTAATTTAGAATCACAAGATTAAAAAGTTTTTTTTTTCTTAATCTCCGTTCCAAGTCAAACTAGATCATTTTTTTAAACGGGGGAGTATAATTTAGGGGAGCGTACTTATGATTAACCTTAAAATAAACATTAACAATTAGGGATAATGCACAAGTACCCCTCAATCTATGCCCGAAATTTCAGAGACACACTTCTACTATACTATGGTCATATTACCCCTGAACTTATTTTATTAATAATTTTCTACCCTTTTCGGCCTACGTGACACTATCTTGTTGGTCCAATGCTGGTTAATTTTTTTTAAGCTACTGCCACGTAGGCCGAAAAAGGTTAGAAACTTACTTATAAAATAAGTTCAGGGGATAATATGACGTTAGTATAGTATAAGTGTATCGTCGAAATTTCGAACATAGATGGAGGGATATTTGTGCATTTTTCCAAACAATTACGACAACTTCGAAGACTCAACTAATTCGTTTACTTTAACCGTAGTCTAGCCTTAATGCTAAAAGCTACCTATGTGAACGAGTAGCTTCCCCAGGCCTAATTTTATGTTAATCTCATTGCCATTTTGCTTGTATTCTTCGTATAATTAGCTCTGACTTGTTCTTATTTTGCTTCAATTTAGTGTCGATTTTCGATTTATATATATGCCTATACCTATTTGATAGGTTTTTCTTTTTTTATTTTTCTGTTCTGGTGGTCCTTACATGAGAAAAATGATTATCGCAGTTGATTTAGCTTGTAGAAACTCCACAAACAGCAATTGTTATATCTCAAAACTTCAGAGTTTGAAAATTGAATTTCCACAAATAAGCTTCGTTGTGAGTTTGCAAAAGATCCACTATGTATTGAGGAGTCTAAATCTGAAATGTTGAGTGATTTAGTGTAGTTGTTGAGGCGTTTTTGAATGAATCTAGTGCTTGAATTCAAGAAAGAAGATATAGTCAATTTTTTGTATATTAATGTATAATATTGTATAGGAGTATATAAAAAGCTTTTGTGATTTTGTATAATATTGTATATTGGTTGTATAATATAAATTTTTTTGTATATGTAGAATTATAATTATATACCTTATGTATAATATTGCATACCAGATTGTATTTTGAGCTAAAGATTTATCATGTAAGTTTTGGGCTATACTTTTGTAATTTGAAGTTAGCTAATTGTATTATTTTGAAATTTTCTCAATTACTTGAGCATTCGGCTTATGGGATAAAAAGAACCTCAAATAGTTCAACATATGTGCAAGTTGGAAGTATATATTGCCTTATTAAGTGAATTCTCAACCAAAGTAGTTACATTGTTGAATCCATCATTTAGAAGAAACAAACTAGACAATTTCCTCTTCACTTGTATCAATTACAGAATGTAAAGAAGGAAAAGGAAGGAAAAGAACTCTTTACATTTGAACTAATGAAAATGAAGATATACTAATATTGAAGTGGAAAAAGAAAATAAGGTTTTGGTACTTATAGAAGGCCTATAACTGGTGAATGAGCAAAGATTAACTTGTCTTTGTTAGCACTAGTACCATAACCCCAATTCTGGCATATACTTTTCCTTCTTGGTTTTGCCTCTCCAAGCATTGTTATAATGTCTCTCATTGATGGTCTTTCTTTGGGAAGCTTGGCAGTGCAAAGAAGTGCAATCTTTAGGACAAGAAGCATCTCTTCATGGACATGTTTACATTGGCCAGCTACATCAGCATCTAATGCTTCTAGTGATGCCTTGTTGTTTACTTTCCTTCTAACCCATTCTACAATGTCAATCGACTCTCCGAACAAAGGATCTAATGGCATTTTTCCTGTTACAAGCTCCAAAAGCACAACCCCATAGCTGTATATGTCACTCTTCTCATCAACCTTCAGTGTGTATCCATATTCTGCCAAACCAAAAACAACAGAGAAAGGAAAATGAGACTACATGAAATGAATTTTCTTGTTAGTGGCATTATCAGGAAAAGTAACTAACCTGGTGCTATATAGCCATATGATCCTGCTATCATAGAAACAGTCTCATTTTTGTGATGCATCATCCTTGCCAAGCCAAAATCTGCAATTCGTGCCTCAAAATCTGAATCTAGGAGAATGTTGTTTGACTTGACGTCACGATGTATGACTGGTGGATGACAATCATGATGAAGATAGGAGAGTCCATGAGCAACACCAAGGGCAACGTTGTACCTTGACAACCAATCTATGAGCATTTTTCCAGCTTCTTTTCCATGTAAAGCAGCTCCAAGATTTCCATTAGGCATGTATTCGGATAACATCATGATATCAGTCTCATTGTGGAGATAGCCTAGTAGCCTAACTATGTTCCTGTGACGAAGCTTCCCTAAAAGATCGACTTCTGCAACGAGATCATCTCCTGCTTCAATGTCTCCATCTGATCTCCACAACTTTTTAACTGCAACAACAGAATGTGGCCTCTGAATCTCAGCCTTGTAGACAATTCCATTGCCACCAATGCCTATCACATTTGACTCCTTTAGGCAAGCCAGAATATCAGTACTTGTGAAGTTAAGCCTCTGGAATGCTACAAGCCTCCAAGGCCATTCTGAGTTGTTCTTGTTGAACCGAAATTTCTTGAAAAAGCTGTTGCACAAGTACCATCTATTGTACATCCATCTTCCTGCTAGAACCATGATCCCAACAGCTAAGATAACTGAGATTCCAACAATGAATCCCAAGATTATGTGATTGACACGATTCTTTCTCACATTTGAAGTTATGGTGAGACTGTGAGAACATGGTGGAAGTATGCCACCACAAAGACCAGCATTTCCTATCAGATCATTGGGATTAATAGTCATGAGTATTCCATTTCTTGGAACTGGACCCTCAAGCTTGTTGTAGGACAGATTAAGCATTTCTAGAGCTGGAGAGCTACCAAAGTCCATTGGTATTTTTCCAACTAAGGAGTTGTTTGATAGATCAAGAATAGATAAAGTTGGCAATGTGGCAATGTGAGTTGGAATCTCACCACTGAATTGGTTGTTTCTTAGATTAAGCTTCACCAGCTTTTCACATGAAGCAATACTCTGAGGAATTTTTCCTGAGAAATGGTTGGTTGAAAGATCAAGCAAAGAAAGGGAAGGACAATCTTGAAATTGGTCAGGAATGTTGCCTTTAAGATTGTTATTGGAGACTATGAAGGTTTGCAGGCTAGGAATGGACAAAATGCTAGAAGGCAAAGATGATTCAAGGTGGTTCGAGGAGACATCGATAAAAGAAAGAGTGGTGGAGAGCGTGAAATCCACAGGAATTTCACCAGTAAGATTGTTTTTAGCCAATTCCAATCTTTGGAGCATAGGAAGTGTTCCAAACCCAACCGGGATCATTCCTGAAAGCAGATTATTTTGGATTCTAACTCGAACAAGTGAAGAGCAGTTAGACAGGCCTAATGGGATTGATCCAGAGATGGAATTGTTAAACAGTATGAGCTTTGTTAGATTGCCAGAATCACACAAGCCAGGAGGGATCTCACCTGTCAGGAAATTCGAAGAAACGTCTAACCATTGCAAGGGAGATTTTTTCCCAAGATTCATTGGCAAAGAACCATTTAATGAATTTTTCCATAGTTCAAGTATTTCAAGATTTTCCAACTCACCAAGTTTGGTAGGAACAGGACCAGTTAAGCTATTGCACATGAGATTTAGCAGCTGCAAATTCTTCAAATCTGCTAACTCATTTGGAATCTCCCCAGTGATCTTGTTATCAGAAAGATCCAAGTAAACTAAAGAAGTCATATTTCCAATTTCATGTGGAATCTTACCTTCAAAACTGTTATGATACAAGTACACTGTGGTCAAGTTCTTCAACTTACCTAACTCAGCTGGAATTTGTCCACTTAAAGTGCCAACAGCCAAGTCAAGATACTTAAGGCTACTCATATTGCCAAACTCAGCTGGTATTGAACCTTCAAACTGATTATATCCAAGAATCATAGTCTCCATAGCCTTCAATTCACCGAGCTCACGAGGGATCTCTCCAGAAAGATTATTCCCTGATAAGCCAAGAAACTTCAGATTCTTCAGATTCTTGTAACATCCAGGGATTGAACCTTCAAAGAAACTCCCTCGAAAATCCATGACTTCGAGCAACGTAGCATTGCCAAGATCCTCAGGGAGAAACCCCTCAAAGTTATTACTTGAAACATTGACATATTTCAAACCAGGATTAGATATTCCAATACCATCAGGGAATTTGCCAACAAAGTTGTTCTGGCTCACATCAATGCTCTTCAAAGATGTCAGGTTAGCTAATGACTTTGGCAATGAAGTGGAGAAGTCATTGCAACAAAGATTAAGCAAAGATAGACTGTGAAGTCCTTGAATTTGATCTGAAACTCCGCCACTAAGATTCATGTTTGACAAATCAAGCTTCTCTACATAGCTTTTTGAGTTGCAAAACACACCATTCCATTTACAATGAATAGAACCTCCATTGTTTGAAAAGTTCCAATCTTTGAGATGATTCATTGGATCAACAAGACTAGATTTTATTGATAACAATATAGAAACTTCATCCTTATTTGATGAAACAAAGAAAAAACCACTCAAAAATAACAAACAAAACAGATGAATTTGTTTCATGGTTTGGTGTCTTCAATTATCTCACTTATGCAACATTCTTTTTGGTTCTTTGGAACAAATTTGTATGAAAGTGATCAAAATAACTTATACTATATGATAAGAGATAAAAAAAAAAATAGTGTGTTAAATTAGTTAGTTATCATTCATTATTAACTAAAAATGGGACCCATATCTATCTGTATGCATGTTTTTCTTTTTGCATTTTTTTAAGGAGAGTAAGAATGTAATGATTAGACACTAATGGAGGGGGATTACTAGTTCTAATTTTTACTTATTCAGTATTGATTTGACATTACAAAACAAATTTAATATTTTAGAAAATAACTATAGTTTATAATAACTATAAATTAAACAATAACTGATTAATTATCTCTTAATTTGTTAAAATAAATAAGTGATAATAGACATAAACTTTTAATATAATGAACAAATAAAAATCGATTGAAAAAATAATTTGTAATTAATAAAAATTTGGAGTTCGTGAGATCTTGGGAATTGGGATCTGAAACAGGTATAGATTAGTACATAATGACTGTAAAGGTTTTGGAGTTATTGAGAATGGATCCGACATTAAAACATGGGGAGGAATGTGATTAATTTATGAAAAAACATACAATTTGTTTTATTAATTTGTCTCATAATTGATCAAAGGTCAAACCATTAATTCTGAATGACAGTTTCTATTTTGCTTTGTTTTTTTGAATCTTTTATCATTAAAAAAATTACTATTAATATTTTCCGTCTCAGTTTATGTAATATTTTTAGTTTTGAGATTTAAATAAATTTATTAGTGATTGTAATTTTTACATATCGTTTAAATATTTTAAATTGATAAAAGTATCATTCTTTAGGTTTTTTTTTTTTAAAAAAATGTACTTAGAAATTTAAACCTTTTTACTTTTATAATGCCTCAAACTTATAACTTTCGATTTTAAAAGTAAAAGATGGTTATCATCCAAACAATTTACTCTCCCTTAAATTCTACTTTTAGTTACTTCTATTTTGGATAAACAACATTATTATTTGGGAGGTCAAAACTAAAGCAACAATCAATTATGCTAGTTATCAATATTTTCTACATTGTGTTTCATCTATTATTATCATTACAATAAATATTGTGTGTGAGGATGAGTTTGGCCTTTGGGTATGGGATTAGAGGTTTTATGACTTTATTGTTTATCCCAAATTGATTTTTAGTTTGTATTTTACATATATATATCAATGTTTATAAAATAAAAATAAATATAGATGGTGTCTCCACCACTAACATATACTAAAGTAGAACGTAACATGATTATACGCTTTCTAATGTATGTTGTTTCATCAATTTTATTTTCAAAAAATAATTTTCTTATCCATTTGCATATTCAAGCTTTCACGCAATTAAAAACACTTTTTAAAAAGCATTTAATTCAATCAAATAGTAAGAGCAGACTTTAAAGCCGAAAAAATAAAAGCCCCTCAAATTTGAGGGGCCTTATTTTTTTATTTTTATTTTTAGTACTAATAAGTTCAGGTTTTTCTTTAAAATTTACATTTTATTCCTAGAAAATATATAAACGAAGAAAAAATTATTAAAAAAAGTTTGACATATTCAGAGTAAATATCTCAAGAAGAAAATCTGTATTGATTATATTATTAACTGAGAAAGAATTATTTTTTGAAAAATCAAATAAAAAAAGTTATAAACAACTTTACATTTTAAAAGAGTTTTAGAATAATAAATTTTTTTCTTAAAAAAAAAAAAGGTTAAAATCCTTCGGGTCGATTTTGACTTTAGGCATCCATTGTACTTGAGCCGCCTCTATCAAATACATTCGAGAAAGTAAAGCAAGTATTGCCTTTGTATTTTTATTTATTCATGTTTGAGTTTGACGCTTTTTATAGAAGTAATTAAAATTATAAGTTTATTATGTCATCCTTTATCATTAATTCAATATATTGGAAAATGAATAGTACTTCTTCATATGTAAAAAAAATGAGTAAATTATTTTTTGATTTTCTAATTTGAACAAACATCAAAGTTAACTAAAATATTATCGATTTTCAAGGATGTACAATCAAATCAGATCAAACCTAAATAAAATTTATTTATTTGATTTTTAATTTGAATCGATTTTTAATTTAAATGTGAGTAATATATATATATTGAGCGATAATTAAAGCTAAATAAATGACAAATAAAAGACTAAAACCACCAAGACCAAAAATAATGATGCATTATACTGAAAAACAAATATGAAATGAACCAAATCAAGTGGAATCCAAAAATAAAAATAAAAATAAGTAATAATAACCAAATGGCAAAAATAATTTCGATTCTCTTCACGTTAGGGCATGCAAAATTATTGTAATTTGTATGTATGTATCTCTCTTCATTTGTCCCCTTTTTAAATAACTAAACATTTTTACATATAATATAATAAAATTATTTATAAGAAAAACTAAATGCAAAACAATAGAGAAGATTAGTGATTGTCGGAGTCCATAAAACAGCATTCTTCCAAATAATGAAATGACCAAAATTTGCAGGTTTACTTGGTAATCACATGGACCCATCTGGCAAAGTGAATCTTATTTATTTATATAATTATAATATAATATAATAATAGGAACAAAGAAAATTTTAAAACAATTACTGTCTCCGCTTTAATTTAAATGACTTAATTTGACAGAGTATCGAACTTGACAAATAATGTGATGTTTTTAAGTTTTGTAATATCAAATTAAGATATATCTAATCTTTTTAAATTTTGTGAACTTAAATTTGTCAGATTAAAATGTTAAAATTGATTATTATTTTTAATGATTATAATTGAGAAATTTTCTTAGGATCATAACTATTTGCCCATGAAATCTTTTTACTTTTTTTTTTCAAAACAATGTTTGATTATGAAAATTTTAAATATAACTTGAAGTTGTATTTGGAATTTGAGAAACACCCCAAACCTTATTGAATTCGAATACTTCCACTTTTCCAATATTTTTTAAAAAAAAGTTCTATCCTATTTTCTTATTCATATAAAATTATAAAATAATCTCATCTAAATTATATTTTTTAAAAAAAGGAAAAATACATTCAAATAACCAAATATTAATTGTAAAAATTATAACCAAATATAACTCTAAAATCTTTTAAATAAAGTGAACAAATATTTGCAATAGTATGTATAGATCGTTTATGAAATCTAATTTACGACATTATGTAATTATCTATTTGAAATATCATTTTTTTAAAATAAATTTAATTGTAAATTTCAGATAAATTAGTCAAGTTGAATGATATTTTTTGGTTTTTAGAAAATAGAGATAGAAATCATACTAAAAAAATTCATATAAATTTCTGAATATTCTTTTCGCAAGAAATATGATCAAACACAACTATAGCTCCAATTCTAACTTTAAAAACTCTAAATGAAGTGAATGTATATATTTTTTTTTCCAGAAAAGTAATGCAAGTTCTCGAAAAGGTTGATATGTGTGATAGGATATGTCAATAAATTAAATAGATCTTTTTCTCTCCTCTTGGAAATTAATAAAAATAAAAAAGGTTGGAGGCCATTAGCCATGTGAGGAGGACCTGAAATTGCAATAGTAGCTTCCTATTGGGAATGAATGATTGAATGAAATTATGCATTATTAGATGGGACACTTAATACTAGCTAGACCCACATTTGCCACACTACATATTAAAGAACAGAAAACAAAATAAATTAAAAAAAGAACCATCATCTTTTAAAGATCAAGAAAAATCAAACTTTTTAATTATTTTTTTCATTTAGGAAAAAAAAACATATTATGCTATTATTATTATTATTATTATTGAAACAATAGTTAGAATCCATGAGGTGGAGCATTAGGTGCCCCACATGGCTTTATACCATAGCCACTTTCAAGATTTTCATCATTGAACCAATAATTATATGAGATAAATGAATCCTTTCTCTTGCAAATTGCATTCCGTTTTTCTTCTTTTTAACCTTCTTTTTGCTTTTCAATTGGGACACTGTATCACAAATATAATTAATTTTAGTTAAAAATAAAATAATAAAAATAAATAAACAAATTACAGACTTAGATATCTTGATCTGTTTAAGAAGATTTCAGCTATTTGTGGTATCATCTATATCAATCTTGGCAAATTATTCAAGATTTTGAGATGATAGGTTCACTATTAACAAAATACTGATCAAAGATATAAATTTTATCGGCTCGACATTTAAGTTTTTACCACATAAAATATATATTGAATTTATTAAAATTCCAAAAGTGCTACCAATTACTAGGCAGGGAAGTATTATCTAATTTTAGAAAAAAAAGTCATATAAGATAAATATAAAATTCAATTTGTAACCTCACGTAAAAAGGTGCACTCAGTTATTATGCATTTTGTGATCTCCAAGTGTGGATTCTCACAACTATATTTCAATATTGTTTTTAAAAGAATATAACACTACTATATATGATCTTGTGGGAGGGGAACATGAATTCACGTGAACTAGGTAAAACCCCCCTTCCCCCACTCCCCTTGGATACGCCATCGACTCTTGGCTAGCCCGATTGTTCCTTCCATAATGCAATCGCCCAACAATGTTGTACAATTCAAACAATTTTGGATTAGTTGAAGAGTCATAAGCTCCACAAAAAGAATATCTTCATTCAATATAAAATTACCCTATTTGTATAGGGAATTAGTTAAAGAGTTAGAATGTTTTTTTTTATCTCAACCCTCTCTTTCACTATTCTAATCTCAATATAAACACAATATAAGACTCCTCATCTTTTTCACTTTATATTTTCTTTTATATTTCTTATAAACATAATAAAGTAAGACCATCAGTATATTTATGAAACTTTTTCTTGCAATAAATATGAAGATTATGGAGTAAATGACCTAAATATCACATAAATTACGAGAATAGTTTTGTAAAATAATGGAAAATAAAGAGATAGAGGCTACATGAATTATATGAAAAATTATTGCCACATTTTATTACAAACTAAATGAGAATTATGGGGCACAAAGGCCATTAACAGACAAAAGTGGAAGTTACTTCACAATTTGGCTAAGCAATATGACACATTTTAATATATCAAAATATTAATATTAAAATATTTACCCAACATACTCTTGTAGTAACAAAGCTCTAAATTATATTGTACCAACTTGAATGAACTCATATAATCATCAATTAGAAGAGGGTAATTGAGTTTATTAAAAGACTTTTAAACCTTATAATCAAAAGAAAAAGGATCATAGTCTATATATGGAAGGAACACTAAATATACATCTACCTTGGTACTTGTGTCTGTGATGCATGAGTTCAGTTTATAAATTAGCTTACGCTTATTATTCAATAGCATATGAAATGGTATATATATTTTAATAGAAAAATGCTATGGAACGAACCGTGTAAACAATATGAAGTTAGTTGGTTTTCTAGGTCCAATTGCATTTGTGGGTTAAGTCCAATTTCATTTGGGTTAACTAATTTAGATTTTTTAGGTCCATTTATTAGTTTCAAGCCCATGCTCTACTTATATGGTGGCCCACATATATCTAACGTATTTAAATGACATGATATGCTGAGTCAAATTCAAGGCTAGTGAAATTGTGGCATGGGCAAAATTGCAGTTTGCAAGCTTTGAATTGTAAGAGAATCAGTTGGACCAAGACCTAATTTAATATGATATTTGTTGCGTCTCTTTTTATTTGTTCAATTTTAATTTTTTATTTATTATTTTTGACAAATAAAAAAAGGATAACTTTCACATATAACAAACATAAAATTTATATTTGTATGCTATAACAAAGTTTGCATAATTGTGCTCCATAACAAATTTATTTATGTATAATTCGCTATACATATATAATTGAAGCGAATTGTATAAAGCAAAGTGTATAAAATGAGAAAGAGACTTGGGCAAAGAATTGAATAAAAACGAATTGTATAATAATAAGTATATAGAACGATTATATACCATATGAATTTGTATAAAATGAGAAAGATAGAAAGTCAAAAGAGACTTGGGCAAGGAATATACAATTGAATGAATTGTATAAAACGAGAAAGAGAGAAATTATATACAATTTGAATTTGTATAAAACGAGAAAGAGAGAAAGACAAAACAAACTGGGCAGGAGAGTATTTTTATTGTATAATTATAAGTGTATATCACGAAAATATATGTATTTGCATGTGTATATACAATTTTCTCTCGCTTTATACAAACAGAAACACAATTTATACATTTTACTTCTGTTTGTATAAGCGAGAGAGACGAGGGTGACGAGCGAGAATAGGGAGAGTGGCGAGCGAGATATGGAAGAGCGGAGAGAGGGGAATAAAAGTATACACTTGTGTTTGTGTAAAAGGGAGAGGAAGCGAGCGAGAGATGGAGCGAGAGAGGAGAGTGGCAAGTGCGAGCGAGAGTTTGAGAGAGAGAGGTGACTGACAACTAGTTTGCTATGGGACCCAATTAAATCAAAGGGTGGTTATAGCAATTAATTTTATTTATTAGTTTTTCATTATATACAATTTTCCCATAAAAAATAATATATATATTTTTTTTATCTATTATACCCTCAATTTATTTAGAGGGTTAATGTTTTTGAAAAAAAGGTAAAATCTTTTTAATGAGTAAATCGAATTTGAAATTCTATCAATTAATATGGATAAAATGGTATACTCACTCTGTCAATTATTATTTTCTTAATATATGTGTCAAGTTAAAATGGACAAGTAAGGGAGTATCAAAGTAGGATCATCTTACTAAGCTAGCGTTTGGTCGTAGATTTTCAAAAATTCTTAGCAAATATTATTTAGGTGAAAATTTGGATGAAATTTCTCCATGTGTTTGGCCATAGTATTTGGGAAATATATTTCCCTTTTTTTAAAAAAAAATATGATTTATACCCATAAGTTTTTAAAATATCAAAACTAACCATAAGTTTGTATTACAAGTCAATTGGATATTTGTTACAACAATAACAAATAGTGTCCATGACATTAGAGCAATGTGGTAATTTTGAGTGAGTGCAACAAGCATCATTTCATACATCTGAAGTAGAAAAAACACATGACTTCGTTATCTTGAGCTGATTATTCATCATTTTCATCAATAATCATATTATTATTTCACATTCACCGAATATTTTATCACTACTTTGGAATTAATGTAAAAAATCATGTAATACAACGTAAGAAACAAATATAGAGGGTGTTTTTGTAAAAGATAAAAAATTGGGGTAAACTTTCAATTTTTAAAAGGTCTCAAATAATGAAGTTAACAATTGTAAATATTTTATTTTGACTTAAGATCCGAAGTTATAATTATGTTAATATAGTTTTTCAAATTTGAAGTTAACAATTTACTTTGTAAATATTTTTTGTATTCAGTTTGCGTCTAGCCTTTAATCTTATTAGTTTAGCATGATGAACGTTGATATTTTAAAAAAAAATATTTTGTATTCATGTGAATTTTACCGTCTTTTCAGAATTTTCTATTCACTTAACATTTTTTAAGTTTAGTTTATCACACAGGTAAGTGAAAAAATATTTGATTGTTTTTCAAATACCGTATAGTTGTAAAAAACTGAAAAACCAAAAGAACCAACTAAAGCCGAAATCGAAAAACGACTTTATATGGTTTGATTTGGTTATTAGATTTGATAAATCAACATAACTGGTTTAGATTTTTTTAAATAAAAAATCAAACAGAACCGACCTATGTACACCCCTAGTCATGAGTCATACAATAACATCTACATTGATGCATCTGTTGCATGTAATCACTTTGATTTGATAACTCATTGGAAGTTTAAGGATAGATACATAAACTACAATAACAATTTGATGAAGTATCTCAAAGTGGCTCCAATTTCGATGAATACGATGATTCAATGGATTTTTATATCTCAACAAAGTTCAATACCTTGATGAATTTTTCCACCACCATAAATAAAAGACTTCCATGATGATGTATACCATTGAGGTTCTCAAGAAATTTATTAAGATAAAGATCCGTAAATTGCCTGATCTATGAGCAAGTTAGAGTTATACAACTTTGAAGAGTAAGTCACAATCCAATTGCAAAATCAAAGATTGATATTGAAGCAGGCATTAAGTCAGTTGACGTTGCAAGCGTCAAACAATGTATAGTAGCGTCCTCAATAACAATATAATAATTGTCGACATGATCACCAAAAGATTTGTAACAACCTAAATCCTTGTTTTGAGAATTTATACTTTATTTCATGATTTAGATATGTTTTTTGGTACCTTTTTTGTCATCATTCAAAATTGGACGTGAGGACATTCGCCTTATTATACCAAGATAAATCGGTCTAAAACCCAAACAATACAATAGAAATGTGGAATATAAACTATCCATAACACAAATGTGGATGACTTAGTCAAACTCATAAATACCTCCAAAACCCGGTAGTAACGTGTACAAGCCACTAATGTATTACAACTGAATCAAAATAAAATACAAGTCTCAATGTCTTTATTTCTAGAGTAGAACAAGAATATAACAAAGGAACAAGAGGGTCTGCCGATTTGATAAGCAACTATCTCTCGAGTATCCACGGTACATTTCTGAACGAAGCATAGAAGAAGAATAATCATGAAGGTTATTCATAACCTACACAAGTGTATAAGCAAGAAACGAGTATCAAACAACACGGTAATCAACAAGAAAATCATTAAACACGAGGTAAGAAAAATAAAATAAGAGTATTTATTTCATCTCTACCGAACAATCGAAACTACAACTTGTACAGAGATCAACCCAACCTGACAATTCACAGTTTCAAGTAATACATAATTCAACAGCAATACCTCAACAATCAAAGATTAACCACAATCAGATATCAAGTTCATCCATCAAGGTTTCCAATAGTTCACACTTCACATAATAAAACACATAGATAATAACTCAAATCACAAGCATCAAGGTCATAAATCACAATAATGAAGATTATTTATTTAACGTTTCAAGCACTCCTCATCCAATTCTAGGTGTTCAATGATGGTAAACTAGTATAAAATCCAACAAAATGAGTTAGAGTCGAATCCCATAGAAAGTGGTACGTATTTCAAATTCAATTAGGAAGTATGAATGCGCTCAAATCAGTAATAGGAGTAGAAATTATCGATCAAAGACATCATTCAAATAAGGGGTACTGACACGAATGTCAAATGGGAGTATTGGTTTTGATTATCAACTACAAAAAATAGTCACAAACAAAAATAATTAACAATAATGAGATGGATTATTGGAATGTAATCGATTATAGGCTAATATAGACATATGGGTAATTGAAACTATTAGTAAATAGCTATATATTAGTGATTAGGCTAGGTTATCAGGGAGGTAAATTTTCTCTCAAACAATTTACCCTGAATCAAGTGATTTCTTTTGAACATCAATAAACATACAAATTAAGAGCAACCCACACCATAATCCATTCACTCTCTCAAGCAAGTCAAGAACAAAAAGGAAGAATTGCATTTGCAACTATAATTCTTGAATAAAACCATCATTAATGATTGAACTCACTTTTAAATAGCATTTAAGCTAACAATTAGCAATATCCATAAGCTAAATCAGCCCATAATGACATAATCACACCCCAAGAATAGGGTTTCAGCTAGACATTATAAAAAGGTATAAGTAGTTATCAAATTGATTATCTATCAATTGGCAAGAGTGATTTAGTCTTTACAATGTTCCAATTTGATGAATCTCAAAGACCCACTTTCAATTTCTCAAAAATGAATTTCTTCAATCCTTCAAAGCTTAACAAAACTATGGAGAAAAACTCTGTCAAACTATAGAACTCAATAATAATATGCAAGATATACCAAACGATTTTTCTTACTAAATGTTCAAAAACGTATTTATTGTCACCGAAAATAAGCTACAAAAGACCCTTTGGTGAAGAAAGTGGGCTTGTCTAACCACTCCGCGAACCGCCCTTTGGTCTATTCCTTCGCACTTTCGCTTTGGTATTCAACATCCTCAAGTTCTGTAACTTTGGGGATCTATCCTTGCTTCGTAGAATCACTCGGCGATTTGCCGACTGCTCTCTTTCACATCCAACTTGGTTCTTTCCTACATAGCTTGACATGCTGGAACTAAAAGCGATTTGAGGAGCCATTCTACTTTATGCTGAGTTCTCTTTGTGATCCTTCGGCTTTCCCATCATTATTTCTTCAACCTGTTTTGTTCCTTTTTGCCTGTTAGTGTCCTAACTTTGTTCCTCAATCTATACACTAGAAAATCAAGTATTTTATTCATCAGTTATTGGCACAAACTAAGCATTTGAAGACACTAAATCTATGTAAACAAAGCCCTTCATGAGTCCAAATTCAGGACTCATCAACACCCCCAACTTAAACTTTTGTATGTCCTCAAGTAAAACTCAAGTTCAGCAGTTCAACAGGGATGTCTCAAGCAGTGCTGTGAAAAAACTCAATTATGAATTCACACAATTATACTCAGCTTACTCATGCAAGAATCAATTGTGCATGCAAAAATTCAAGTTGTGACTCACCATTATAAAAAATGCTTAAGTTCACAATACTTGATTCAAATGCAAGTTCAAGCTCAACAAAGGTACTCAAATTCCCTCACAACAAAGATAATTCCATATTCTCACAGTTTTACAACAATTTATAGTTTCAATATCACATACAACTCTCACACTCACAAAGATAAATACATGTTTGACTTCACCCATATGTTTGCCATTATTTTCCAATCAACATTCGTTTCAACTCACCCAAGATTAAAAAGATCTTCTTATGGCTTGTAACTGAGCTGAGTGTAAAGGTATGATTATTTAGGCTCCGTGGTTTCTACCCTCATGAAATGTGGTCTGAAGATCACTTTTTTTCCTTTTCTTCAACATTTGACTCATGCTCAAAATTCACCCCATTATTCAACTTTCAATGGAATACCAAAAACCCCATTTATTTTGCCACTTCCTCAACTTTTTCATTCTTTTCTTTTGCTTTCTTCTTTTCTTTCTCTTCCATCTTTTTCAAGACCATTGCTAACAAGGGAGATTCTTCACATTTCTTGATTTACCTTATATTCTCGTGAGGATTATGGGTGAATGGATAAGAGGGGCCAAATTTTCATCAAGTTTCCTTCGAGAAAAGGATAAGGCTCGAAAGGGTTCAAACAAAGTTCACATATCTCACAAGGTTGGCCGGAAAAAAATATATATATTGTCAAATTGCTTCACTCCTCAAAATCGTTGCCTAAGATTATTTCAAGAGCTTGCATCACTTAGTCAATTGAAACAATGGGGCAAATTTTAGGTGTCATCTGATATAACATGGTTTCACGGTATTATTAATACTTTTTCCTTAAGTTTAGTGTGTCCAAAAGCCTTTTTGTGCTAATTTTTATGTAAGTTTCTCTTTATTTATAGGGATTCTGTCTAAAAGAGGAATGCGGAGGTTTTTGAGCGAGAAATACAGAAAAGTACCACCTATAGAGCTTGTGACGGTTCGTCGTGACCGTGACGGTCCGTAGGTGGCATCGTAGTGCAGCTGCTGAAGGAAGATGGGGAAGTCTGACCAAGTGTGGGGTTACGGAGTGTGTGAAGGACCGTTGTAGCCATGACGGCCCGTCCTGCTGGTTCGTCATGAGGTTCAGAGAAGTAGTCCCAGTATCCAAATTCCAAGAGCTTAAGTGTTTTGGAACGGAGACCCTCCACGGACCGTTGTGCCTATGACGATCCGTCATACCTGCCGTCAAGGGTAATGGAGAGAGCAGCAGAAGAGATTGCTCAAGTATGGGACGACGGAGTCCATCATAGTCTGTCTTGACCACGACGATTCGTCGCGAGGTCCGTCGACCCAGCCGTGTTTTGACAGATTTCCAGCTAATAGAGTCCTTATTTAATTAGGTTTTTATTTTTTAAATAGTTTGAAAAACCTCATTTTTGTGGTTAGACCCTGGATCATTGTTAGACCCTTGATCATTGTTAGATTCTCGATTGTTTTTTAGATCCTTTGTGAGACTCTTGGATATTTTGAGACTCTTGTAATTGATTGTTGGTGATTTTTGTTGATTAATCAAGCGAACTTTCGGATTTTACTCTTTCTCATTGAAGTAAGTACATAATTTCTTATATCATATATTTGAATATTGTGATTATGACTATGAGTAACTAAACTCCATAACTAGGGTTGTGGGAACCATAGGCGAATAATGAGGTAAAAACTAACTAAAATAACAATTCTAGAATAGTGTCTTGCATTTATTGATAATTCTTTTGCTTAGAAGTCTTTTTAACGGATGGCCAATGTTAGAATTCGCCTTAATGCTACTTTCCGGACCAAGGAGGTAGATAATAGGAAAAGAATTATCAACATAGATTTAGTGTATACTATCTAATATGCTAGTATTGATTGGTACGAGGTAATAACTTAGTCAAATATCGAATATGATGCTTAATATGAGGTAAATGTAAGGGTTAGTATAGCAACACACATAGCCGGACCAAGGTGCGGAGTGAAATTTTCTAGATGCCTGACCAAGGATTTAGAAATACATAACTTATCACTTTGCATGCAAGATACTAGGAAAGAATTGTTGTAGTTAGAATTATCAAGTTATGAACCTGCGGGGAACACGTAAACCCTAGTTACTTTTATTAATTAATTAAACTCCAACATTCGAAGCTGTTAAGTATCTCCTTTAGTTTTTCTAGTTATTTTCATTTATTCAAAAATAGAAAAACCCCCCTTTATCATTTTTGCTTTCCAAGGAAGTAATTGACTAAACAATAGTAATAACAGATTGAAGTTAAGTCTAAGCTATTTTCCTCGTGGGAATGATCCCAACCTCACTAGTTAGGTTATTTACTTGACACGCCGGCTTTACTTCTTATTTGAGAAGTAAGTTTGAGCGTATCACCATCACACAAGGTTCATGGTAATCTCATCACATAAAGCTTTGGCTCCGATATCAAACGAGACCGATTCGAGCTTGCGTGAAATATTTATCACAAAATACTCCATTTGATAAATGTCTAGTCACAACGAGATGCAAAAAGTTCACATATTGTCTATGCAATTTCATTTGGCCTCATCGTAGCCGCATATTCATTTTTGTTTTATTAATAGCACTATTCAAGTCATCATTATTGATGATAGCCGATACTCAAACTTTCATAAGATCAACCACATTCAAATACAACAAGAGGTGGCAAAATTTTTCAAAAGGGTAAAAAAATAATTTTCATTCATAACAAGGATCCATAAGCTCAAACATCTAAAAGATAAGATCAAAATACAGTTTAAAGTAGAAAACCCAATATATACACAAGAGGTAGGTATAGAAATAGCTCACCCCACCACAAACAAAAATCACATGTCCTCAAATGCAACAAAAGTAATCAAAAGCAAATAAAAATGACAGAGAGGAATGTAAAAAAAATTATAGTTACACAGCCGCTCCATATGTCGGGGCATCAATGTGCGGTGCAACACTATGATCCTGGGCACCAACGCTCGGTGTAATACAACACTAAGTCCACTAGGGTCTGCCATGGACGTCTCTCTCAGTGATGTATGATTTATTGACTGTACAATCGTCTCCTCTAAATCCAGAAGGTCTTTCTAGATGGTCGCCTCCTAAGCATCAAGCTATTCCTCATCCGTCTGCCCCTGACTCATCAACTGTCATATATTCCATAGGCACATCTTCAGTGTTAGCCGGAGGCATTTTAGAATTGGTTGGGGCATCCTGATCCTCAGCTGAATCAAAGAGGGAAGTGAAGTTTGTGGACTTAAGATAGTATACATCCTTTCTCAAATATGAAACCTCAGCTTTTAAAGTCGTCATCTCTGAAGTAACTCATTGTCCTATCTCATAGATCTCTACTCTCTATGTAAGATCATCAATCGATGTTTGAAGGGTGTTAATGCAGCTAAGATGGCTCGCTCAATCATCCAAGTCATCTCGACTTTTAGCCGGGTAGCCCGCACATCATGGGATTGGTGCCCCATATTAAGGATCATGGCCTGAGTAATCCTAGTGGAATGGGATGCAACAGAAGAATCAGGATCCTGGGAAAAAGTGGAAGTAGGTGTACCTGAAGTCCCAGAGGCTAGAGTAGGCAAAATGCCTTTGCAGGTAGAGACTCAAATTCAAACTCTAGAGGTGCCTCCACCGGAATCGTTCTCCTTCTATCCACCTCATCCCGAGTGTACTTGACCTCTATGTGCCGGATATCGATGGAAGATGTGGGAGTGAACTTTATGTCCCTCTTCTCGTCACAAGAAACTCCAACATGTCGACATAATTTTGTAAACTCCCTACGACCATCTCTTGCTCAATAATGAGTCCCAAATTTATGCTCTTTTGGGGGTATGAGTGATCCGATACAGGTCGCCTTTGGGTGGTGTAGGATGGACTCATTTTGTAAAGACATGATGTAGCTACTAATAAACCCTAAACTAGTACCGGGCTTTTATATTCAAATTCTTCTTCTCAATTGGAGCTCCAGCCTCGATCCACCTCTGGGTGGTGTCAGAAATAAAGGGGGATAACCATCTATTTGGGTCATCTAGAGTTGACACAATGGTGTCCAAACTCGGGTAATTTATATCTAGTTCTTTATCCAAGACTTTGTTGATATACTCGATGCTGCACTACTGGTCTAAAAGCACTGACCTTTTTCGTTCTCTTCAATATGAAGTCACTATACGCTGTGTAGAACTCCCCGACCCATGAAGGAATATAGGGGCCTTAGGGCCTATTTACTGCTCAAACCTGTGGAATCGGAGAGTGACCCACACATTGGGGTACTTATACACTACACCATCTATGTGTAATATCTTTATTTGAGAATGATCCTCAATCCCTCGGCCTTTATCATGTTGAGTAGCCGGGGATGAGGACCCTGAATTGGTGGAGCTGGAACCACTGTTTGTGCTGGAGATGGAACGGAGTCAGTGACACAAGTTGTAGACTCTGGGATACTAGATGAATCTTGACGAGACCATGCATGAATCTTTGCTCTACGGGACTGTAGTGGTTGGTCATCACCAGGCTCATCGTGTGAGACCCAAAAATTAATAGACTCCCCTTGATTATTGAAGTTGTGCTTTGGTATCTCAATACGGTCGCTTTGACCTTGCCCTTGCATCACTTTGGTAGATTCTTATTTACCTTCTTGGAAGGAGCAATTTCTCCCTCATCAATGACAATGCCCAGTGCTCTTTTGTGGGGAGACATGTCACTGTTGTCCAAGTTGGTCCAAGCCATAACTATAAAACATATCGGGAAAATTTAGAAATAATTCAAGACAAATTGCAAAAAGACTTGGCAAACTGATCAGCGAGTCGTCGAGTCAGTTTGGTGAGCCAAATTGGGCTTGCCAAAAGGACTGATTTGAAAATTTCTTTGAAGTATTACACGTCGACAATATGCAAGGTCTTTTGGCAAATCACCAACATCACTCGGTGAGCTTAGACTAGCTCGCTAAAAGTCATAATGTGTTTTAGAGTTTAGGGGCACTTAAAGGACGATCAGGGGAGAGGTTTAGTAAGTCACTGAGTGAACTCGGTGAGCTCCGGCTTCTCGCCGAAAGTTACAAAATTAAATCTAGCCAAAGCACAAAATTAAGGGTGATAAAAGGATAAATTGGCGAACCATTGAGTGGTTCGGTGAGCTCGACTCAGCTTGTTGAATAGCACAACGTGCCAAATTTCAACCCCATTTCCCAAAATCAAGCCCGCAACCCCCGAAAATAAAATCAAACCAGACATTTATTCAATTAGGCGTAGATAAGAACGACCCATGCTATCGAGGTACTTAAACTTCCCCTGATTTAGCGAATATTGGCCATTTGGAGACTTTTGCCCTTACGAATGATGCAAATGCTCTATCATTGGGCAAAGTACATCATTTAGCACAATTGGGTTTACTCAAACTTCACCTGACTAGAACCAACAATATTTAATCGCAACACACAAATTTATGATCATTTTAAAGCACGAAAATCATGAAATTAATATTTAGGCAATTTAGGCACGAATTCAAAACAAAAATAGGCAAACTAGCTCAACATTACGATTTCAGCACAGACCCTACACACATCAATAAGAGTTAAACAATTACATTTGAATTAAGCTGTATTTAAGAGTTTGGTGTTCAGAAAACAACCTTTAATGTCAAAATACAAATTTTAAAAGCTTTACAAAGAATTCCAACTCCGAGCACAAGATCAAAAGTAAAAACAAGTATAATGACAAAAATACGGGAAATATGAAATGTGGGTGTGATTGTATGAGGCAACAATGAGGGAATATAAAAGAGTTTAAAATTTTGATTCTTTGGCCTTTTGAAATCGTACAGTTCGCGGCCCTTCGGCGATGTAAGTCGTCCTCGTTGAACCCTTTAAGAACGAGCCGAGAGGTTACTTTCCCCGCTGAGTTTGACAGTCCTCAAATTAATTTGGTAGTCCAAACACTGAATAAAGTCGGGATCGCTGACTCATCCATTGGCCCACTGAGTTTTACAAACTCAACCTTGATATTTGATTGAGTATAACGGCGGTCCAAGTCGGGCTCGCCAACCTTCTTTTTTCAAAAACATTCCACAATTTAACCTGGACAATCAACATCCGTTATTCAAAATCAAATCACAAAGCATTAAAAACTTTGGTTGCATCGCAAGAAGCGCCTTAGTTAACGTTGTGACACGACGCAAGTACCCACTCAAGCTTCATTCTTGGGTTTTGCAATAGTAGCACTGGGCAAACCCACTTGTTGTCTTGGGTTTAAATGAGATGAAATTTGACCCATTTGAGTTTCCAACTTCTTGATAGAGAAAAAGCGAGAGGTCACCGTTCGAATGAGAGTCAAAATATTTTCCTTCATTTCTTTTGAGATTATCGAATCCTTCAACCTTGTTGAGAATATACGAGAGCATATCCTCAATCAGGCCACCCTCAGAATCTTTGGATTTTTGACGCTCGTGGGGAGGAACATACCTATCCTACTCTGTTTCTCTTTCTTTCCAAGTGGCATTATGATCACACCACTCCCTGTCACGGTCTCTCCGGCCCTCATCTCTTTTCCAACCTTGGTTTCCACACGGTCTAGGGTAGTTAGCACAATAACCTTCTTCTTGGTTGGCTAGGAAGTTCACTTCCTCATTGAACAACACTTTAAATTTGACCTCTTCGAGGTTAACACCACTAACACCAACAAAATTAACACTCCTAATACCATTACCCATGACGTTCTTGGCCAAGATGTCCAATAGGTCATCAGCTTTGCCATGTTTTGGTCTCTCTTGTGATCTTTGTTAATTTATAAGTTAGAGGCTGATACTTGATTTTCACGGGTGTACTATGCCCGGTTAATCTTGGTCATGCCATCAAAGAGTTGGGCTGCTATCACATAAAGTTGTTGGATTAAACCTCCAAGAGAAATTTGATCAACTACCTTCTTGTTGTCACGACCTGAGCCTACACCCTGGCAGTGACAACATTGAAGACTCTGAAAAGTCTAGAGCCATAACATTCATAACATTCGATATAAGTAAAATGGTACGTAAGTAAAACTTTTCTTTAAATCCATACAATCACAAACCATTTAAAACAATGGAGGTCTGTAAGTCTCACATGGACATCTGAACAATATCTATAACCAAAGTTGGGTCATGACCCTTTACAATCGAAAGTCTAGAAATGTCTATTACATGAAAAAAATGGAACATCAAAATTACTTTTCCTTGATCTATGAGGATATACCACTTAGCCTTGGAAGAATCTCAATCCAAGCCCTTGAACTAGAGAGAAAACAACTCACTTGCCAGAACCTAACCATGAAGCAAAATAAGAGAAATATCGGTTAGCACAATTAAGTACTAAGTATGATAGCCATGCAAAAACATGTTCAAAACGGACATTTTATTTGAAAGTCATGCATTTATGACAATTTGATAAAACTTCATGAACATAAGTATAAAAGGCATAATATACAAACATAATCAAAAAACAACTCATTTCATCTTATTAGAACAAAATCCACGTATAAACAACTTCACCACACTAAGTTTTCACCTTAATTAACCCCAAGCTATACTTTGTGCAATGTACGAATAGCTTTCCATACCACCATCCACACTAAGTACCACATTAGGACCACAAAAAGTGAACCTACCATTCATCATTTTCCATCTTTAGACAATACACATGCATAATGAGCATAAACATTTCATAAGTCATACCAACATATTATCACCATTATAGGGTAACCCTAAGTCATACTTGTGCAATGTATAAATAGCATCCCATACTACTACTCAGACTAAGTACTCATTTCAAGACACCATAGACAATGATCATTCATATTCAACAAGTCATGACAAGGAAATAACTCATAATACAATCCAAGTAAGGCATCCATCATTACTTTAAGTACATAAGTCTTTATTTACTTCATTCAGAACATATTCATTTCATTTAACAGTATAACATAAAGGAACACACCATGACTACTCTCAAAGCCTACTTGTGCAATGCATGGATGACATCCCATACTAACACGCACACTAAGTAGTGGATTCTTGAAAGCCATAGTTCATTAACATTCTTTGTGGGGTTAATACTTCACCGACATAGACCATGTGATCAATTCATGGAATCTCGTTGTCACCCTCACTGGGTAAGGGATTCTTACTTTCCTAAAGTAGGACCACTATTTTAAGCTTCGGTGGATTCACTAGCTAATATCCTATGTGGGCACATAGTTATGGGATAGGGAGATTGCTACTAGATACCCCGCCTCAACTCACGTGATGGCATCCATATCAAGAGATTGCTACTACAAACCCCGCCTCAACTCACGTGAGAACTTCCATGTCATATCACTATTGACTCGGTGCTTAGAATTATTCCCCACGGGGTACTTAACATGCAATACTTTTTTCATAATTATAGGGTAAGAGATTGTTACTAGATACCCCACCATAACTCACTTGAGTGCATCCATCTCAAACCCAACATTCATTCATTAGATAGCTCATAGTTTCAAAGATGAGAATAACCTTTCAACAAAGAATCTCATATTGTGAGAAATTCCTTTCACAACATGTGATTATCATTCATAACATTGAGAATGGACTTTCCATTAACACATTATCATTATAATAATCTTAGAAACTTTATTCATTCTTCATTCATAAGTGTGTGTACGTGAGAATATATATCATCATCATTCATAAGTGTTAAATTGAGAAATATCCTTTCAATAATAACACAATTGCATTCTAAACATGATCATAATACATTCATAGTGATCACACACATATAATTCACATCATAATCATACATTAACCTTCATAAAATTTCCCTTCAAGGCTATGAACCAACATTAACCCATAAATCTAACATACTATAATAGATAAATTTTTTTGACATGATTCAATAACTAATGCATTATAAACATAAAAAAATCAACATAATTTCATGATCAATTAGTTCCCGATCACAATTCACAACATAAGAATTTGGGGGAAAACATGGGTTCATAATTCATAATTGAAAGCCTTTAAAATCGTTTTAGAATTGAACTCATGCATATGTTGAAACTAGGGTTTATGGGAACCTTGGAGACTTGAAGTCATATTTGAAATTAGCTCCTTGAAAGAAACTAAGTCAAGGATGAAGACTACTATACCTTTTAGGGAAGAAATCTACAAAACTGGAGTAAAAATGGTGAAGTCTTCAGCTTGAAAGCTTGAATTTACCTCCAATGGAGGTTTCTTGAGAGAGAACTTTTGAGAGGAGAGGTGGTTCTAATTTGTGATTTGAAATAAAAGACTTGAAAAGGGATTTTAATACTATAAAAACCCTTAAAATACATGAATAAACAAACAATATCCATCCCTAACTAAACTACCTCGAAAATGAATTTACTAAAAACACCCCCACATTGGCCGAGCATTAACAACTTTTACAGGCATGACCTACGCCCCAAGACCTATGAACCGTAGGTTGGATGACGTCTTGTCTTGTTAGTCTGTGGTTTGGGGCTATGGCTTGAAATTTGGGCCCCTTACCTATGGTGGTCATCCATGGGTGTGGATGGACCTAAGGGGTGTAGGTCCCCATTCGTAGGTCATTGCATTTTGGCAGGTTTTAGTTTTCTTAGGGTCTTGGGGATTAGGCTTTAGGGTCCCCCTCAAGGATCTTTTGTTGGTCTTTGGGGGTGGGGTCATATTTTGATGTTTAACCCCTAAAACTCTCACTATAGCTGGTCACATAATTTTACAACTCATAACCTCACAACAAACTCAAACACACACTAGTTAGGATATAGTTTGACCTATTAGTTTTCTAGATCGTTACACTTGTTCACCGAATCAAGGCTTCTGCAAAAGTAATCCAGCCGAATGTCGTCAGGAAATCAATGACTTGGGCATTTAAGCACTAGCTTCTTAAATCTTATCTAAGTCTCATGGATTGGTTCACCCTCCAAATGCTTAAAGCTTTGGTTATTGTCCCGAAGATCCATCATCTTTGAAGGAGGGATAAATCGCACTTGGAATGCGGTAAAATAAGTTCTTCCCACAAAGTGATAGAATCTCTTATCCACTCAGCCAACCATTTACATGCTTCTCCCATTATAGAAATTGGGAACAACCTCAACCACACCGATTCTTTAGGTACATTCTTAAAGGAGAACAATCCTCAAACATCAAGTTTCATATATGCTCATGGGGATCCTCATGAGCCAGCCTACCAAACAACCCGCTTGTAATGTGAAATACCACGTTTCCTTTAACCTGAGGTAATCGAATGGAACCAACTCCAGACACTAGATTTGGGTCATTGAAATTCGGTTCATTGACATCATTGAGATTATTTCTTTCATTTTGGTGGCGCACTTGGCGACCATTGCTTTCGTTGACACTCATTTCCTCTGTTTCAACAAGTAACACAAATAACAAAACTAAACCTAAGTAAATTTAATTATGAAGGCTCAAGGGCCCAAACTTCATGTATTCTTTAGTTGTTTAATTATTTTATTGTAATTTATATGAATTTTATCTAAAAAAATTAATTAACTTAGTCAAATTCTCCAACAGATGAATTATTTTCTTTGTGTTGTTTTGTATTAATGAATTCAACTTTATCAACTCTTATGTTCTTTATTATTACTTTTATTAAAGGGATATGTATTATATTAAATAGACGAAGGTTGATCATGTGCCCACGGTCCCACCAACAATAGTTCGAAAAATACTATTGAAGACACAACTAAAAAAATCGGCACAAAGTAGTTGTTGAAGAACATTTCATACATTGCGCTTATGATTGCATAATTTATACATGTAATTAGAGCTGAGTGTTTGATTGGTTCGGTTCGGTTCATAAAATATCGGTTCGATTTTTTGGTTTGGCCAAATGTGAAACCAAACCAAATCCAAAATAAATTCAGTTTGGCTCAATTATTATAATTTCGGTTTGATTTATTTTGGTTTGGTTTCGATTTAACCAAATTTGATTAACAGATGGACTTTAGTACTTCTTGTCTAACAAATTTATTTCAGACATGTAGGCTTTAATACTTGTTGTCTACACAGCACCACAATACAATACTTGGAGCACAAATTGTTTCACTGTCTCACCGTATATGCTAATTTGGAGCACAAATTGTTCCAATGTTAAACATAAAGTTACAAGTTAATGATCAACATACAACTGCCTTTAGCACCAACATTACATAATCTCAATCTCACATTTTCATGCTTACAGAATAAGAACCTTGGTGCAAATAACTAATGCATAAATGTATTGCATAAAATGCATAAAAATTAAAAAGACTATCAAAAGTCAAGACAACAACAATAGAAAGTTCAACAAACTTGTGCCCATCCTTAAAATAGAATTAGTTACAAACTAAACTCATCATTATCTGGCTCGGTACAATTTGTAGCAACAAAAAGATTTAGAAAACCAACAAAACATTGTTGCAACCTCCTCTACAATAGCTACCAAGTACCAATAGATAGCAACAAAGAAAATAACAAAACATTAATGGGCCTGCAAGAAAATAGATCTCTTTAGACAAATGATCTACATTTCATGATAAAATATATAAATTATCATGCAAGTTATGTAAATAAGTTCTTTACTTACTCGTTACCATACATCACTAGTTGATAGTTGAACTTACAAGCTGCAACTATATATCAATTATACTAGATTCAGTCCTACTACAAGCAAAATCAACAAAAATATGAAAGAATTTGTTAGTTGTTAAGAAATGCAAATAACAAAATTATATTCAATATAATTAATACAAATATCAAATTCTTACCAAGTTCAAGTTGTTCAAGATACTCTAAATCTTCCTCAATATTAATTGGAAAAGGCTCACTTTAAACCAATCTTGAACACAAATAAGAGATTGAACAATTTTAGGAGTTAATGACTCCTAAAGAGATCAAGAACACGACCTCCTATGCTGAGTGCACATTATGATGTGATACTTGAAATAGGAATGGCTAACACATAACGAACCATTTCGCGAAAATAGGAAATCTCGGCTCATTAACTTTCCACCACATTAATATATCAAAATCATCACTATTTGGCTCAATATCTTTAGCAAGATATCTTTCCATTTATTACCTGAACTTCCACTAACTTCTTTATGCTTCTCAAATTGTTGTTTCGTTCTCATTCTTTCCCTATTTACGAAGTTGCCACAACCACTCACTATATATACTTGATGAATTGTCAGATGAAGTGGGTGTAGATGGTACATGTAAAGAGATTTTTGGGGATTTCTTGACATAATTTTCAAACACTTTGTTCATGTATTTTTTCACTTCTGAACATAGCTTTCCCACAACTTATTAGTCCCTAACTAAAAGATACTTAAACAACATAGACAGGAAAAAAATTTCCATAGTAGAGGATCAGAAATACTTTCATGATCAGTCCCTAACTCATTTCGTATTCAAAATTGAATATACATATATATAGATATCTAGATGAAGCTAAAAGCCTAAGAATTAAGAGTTAAGATGAGATATAAGAACATATCAGTGAGGATTGAGCACTGACCTTCGACTTTTGAGTTGCGACTCGCGAGCAATGTAATATACCATGGTTTCACGGTATTTTTATTGCTTTTTCCTTAAGTTTAGTGGGTCCAAATGCCTTTTTATACTAATTTTTATGTAAGTTTTCTTTATTTCCAGGAAATTTGCCTAACAGATGAATGCGGAGGTTTTTGAGCGAGAAATATAGAAAAGTACCACCTACGGAGCTCGTGATGGTTCGTCGTGCCCGTGACAGTCCGTAGGTGGCATCGTAGTGCAGTTGCTGAAGGAAGATGGGGAAGTCTGACCAAGTGCGGGGTTACGGACTGCGTGACGGACCGTCGTAGCCATGATGGTCCGTCCTTCTGGTTTGTCATGAAAATCAAAGAAGTAGTCCCAGTACCCAAATTCCAAGAGTTCAAGTGATTCTAAACGGAGACCCTCGAGGGACCGTTGTGCCTGTGATGATCCGCCATACCTGCCGTCGAGGGTAATGAAGAGAGCAGTAGAAGAAATAGCACAAGTATGGGATGACGAAGTCCGTGACGGTCCGTCGTGACCATGATGATCCGTCGCGAGGTCCATTGATCCAGCCGCGTTATGACAGATTTCCAGCAAAATAGAGTCCTTATTTAATTAGGTTTTTATTTTTCAAAAAACCTCATTTTTGAGTTTAGACCCTTGATTATTTTTAGACTTTTGATTTTTGAGCTTTTTTGCGGATTAGACTTGAGGATTATTGTTATACTTTTAGAGAATCTTTGTTTTTCAATTAATTTCAATAATTGATTGTTGGTATTTTTGTTGATTACTCAAGCGAAATTTCGGATTTACTCTTTCTCATTGAAGTAAGTACATGAATTCTTATATCATATATTTGAATATTGTGATTATGACTATGGGTAACTAAACTCTATAACTAGGGTTGTTGGAACCATAGGCGAATAATGAGGTAAAACCTAACTAAAATAACAATTCTAGAAAAGTGTCTTGCATGTATTCATAATTCTTTCGCTTCGAAGTCTTTTAGACGGATGGCCAATGTTAGAACTAACCTTAATGCTACTTGCCGGACCAAGGAAGTAGATAATAGGAAAAGAATTATCAACATAGGTTTAGCGGATACTATCTAATAGGCTAGTATTGATTGGTATGAGGTAATAACTTAGTCAAATATCGAATATGATGCTTAATATGAGGTAAATATAAGGGTTAGTATAGCAACACACGTAGCCGGACCAAGGTGCAGAGTGAAATTTTCTAGATGCCGAACGAAGGATTTAGAAATACATAACTTATCACTTTGCATGCAAGATACTAGGAAAGAATTGTTATAGTTATAATTATCAAGTTATGAACTTGTGGGGAACACGTAAACCCTAGTTACTTTTATTAATTGATTAAACTCCAACATTTGAAGTTGTTAGTTGTCTCCTTTAATTTCACTAGTTATTTTCATTTATTTAGAAATAGAAAACCCCACTTTTATCATTTTTGCTTTCCAAAAAAAAATTGACTGAAATAGTAATAATAGATTAAAGTTAAGTCCAAACTACTTTCCTCGTGGGAATGATCCCAACCTCATTAGTAGGGTTATTTACTTAACACGACCGCTTTACTTCTTATTATAGAAGTAAGTTTGAGCATATCAAATTTTGGCGCCGTGCCGGGGAAAGTAGCTTTTAGATTAACTTAAACTTATTACTATATTTTAGTTGATATTTTCTTGATTTTACTTTGTTTTATTGTTTTTTATTATTGCATAACCATCTTCCTTATATGCCAAATACACGGAGAGGAAAAGAACCCTTGTTTTCCTACGATCATGAATTAGAGCGTACACTACGCAACTTGAATCGAAACTTTGGAATTAATGATGATGATCCAAACCAGAACATCCCAGCTCCGCTTGATGTTCATGGTCAGTTGTTACCTGATGCTCCGGGTGAACACCAACAGAGGGGACAAAATCCCACTCCACGGCCCCAAGAATACTATTGAGGCTATGACAATATAGCAGACTCCGATGGGCCACTTGACTTGCCTCTTCTACCACCAGGCCACACCTTTGTGGTAAATAGTAGCCTGATGCAAATGCTCACTGCCAGAGGTTTGTTTTCAGGGCTACCTTATGAGGATCCACATTCCCATATAGCTAAGGTTAGGGCAGTGTGTAAAACTTGTGTAGGAAGGGCTGACTTGGACTTGGATGTAATAGGGCTAAGAGTGTTTCCTCTCTCATTGACGGGAGAGGCTGCTATATGGTTCTCTAAGCTCCCTTACAACTCAATTTTCACTTGGAACCAACTAAGGGACGTTTTCTTAGCACGCTACTACCCGGTCTCCAAGAAACTAAACCACAAAGACAGAGTGAACAACTTTGTGGCACTACCAGGAGAGTCAGTTAGTAGTTCTTGGGATAGATTTACCTCGTTTTTTTAGAAGCGTCCTGAATCACCGTATAGATGATGAGTCACTGCAGGAATACTTCTATCGGGGATAGGATGATCATAATAAAGCGGTGTAGGACACTATAGCAGGTGGATCTTATGGGGAGTGTCCTTATGCTGAGATTGCTGAAAAATTAGAGAAAATCTCTCAGAATAATAAAGCTTGGAGTACTAGGAAGTTAGATACCGGGAGAAATACCTTCGCAGTGCAGTCCACTCACAACCCAGCCACAGATGAGATTCATGAAGAAATGGCTCAGATGAGAACTGAGCTTGGATTGGTACTAAAACATGTCACCGGGGGTGCAGAAAAGATAAATGCAGTCAACTACTTATTGAAACCACCACCACAAAATGATGAGTGCTATTATGAGGAGGATTCTGATGCGGTAAATGAGCAGACGGGGGGTTTTCGACCAAGTTCCCAAGGCTTTAATCAGGATAATTGGCGCCAACGTCAAGGGAACCAAGGTCCGAACTATAATAACTATAACCATGAGGGTCATTATGTCCGAGATGCAAACTACAACCGCGACAACAACTTCAACAGGGGTAACTATGGTAATGGAAATGATAGGAATTAGCCCTATGTTCCTCCTCAAAATCGTGAAGTTACTCCTAGGGATGATGGAGGTAGTATGGCGTGAGTTGAGGATATGTTGCATAAAATGATGAGGAGGTTCGATGCTAGTGATGAACACAATAAAGAGTTGAGGAATGATTTAGTAGGTATTGGGCAAAAAGTCGATACACATGCAATATCGATTAAGCAACTTGAGTTACAATTGGCCCAATTATTTGCGATTGTGAACACAAGGCAACCGGGCACTCTTTCTAGCAACACTGTCCAAAATCCAAAAAATGATGGACATTGTATGGCAATCACTACTCGCGGTGGCAAGAAAACCATTGACCCACCTATGCCGTCTAATGAGAAAAAGGTGACAAAAGATACTGATAATGTGGTAGATGTTAATGGTGAAGTAGAGGATAACACTGTAAAAGATGCTGAAGTGCCTAAAAAGGTAACTCCCATGTCTAGGCCACCCCCCATTTTCTCAAACATTAGTGAAAAAGACCGAGGATGGTAAATATCGGCATTTTATAACAATGTTGAAGCAACTTTCTGTCAATGTTCCTTTGGTAGAAGCTTTAGAACAAATGCCCGGTTACGTCAAGTTTATGAAAGATCTGGTTATAAAGAAAAGATCAGTCACTTTTGAGGATGATGACAGAATGCAACATTGTAGTGCGATTGCTACAAGATCTCTGGTACAAAAGAAAGAAGATCCGGGTGCGTTCACTATTCCTTGTACAATCGGGCTATTACATTTTGAGAAAGCATTATGTGATCTGGGGGCAAGCATAAATCTCATTCCCCTCTCAATTTATAAGTATTGGGTTTGGGTGATCCAAAGCCCACTGCAATGCGGCTACTGATGGCTGATCGAACAGTAAAAAGGCCTATAGGGATACTCCATGATGTGCTAGTAAAAGTGGAGTCGTTCATATTTCCGGTAGTTTTTGTTATTGTGAAGTCAATTTTGAAGTGCCTATTATTCTTGAGAGGCCATTCCTTGCCACGGGAAGAGCCCTAGTAGATATGGAAATGAAATTTCGGTTGAACAATGAGGAAGTGACCTTAACATTTGTAGGTCCATGAGGCAGAGTGGTGAGCTCCAATCGGTATCTACTATATTCTACAACATTGGTGAGACATCTGAGACACAAATAGAAGAACATCTAGGTGTAGAAGCATTAGCGGCAGTTGATAATGAATTTTGATAGCGATTGCATTGAAGAGTATGAGTCATTAGTCGCGGCTCTTGATCGAGGTGATGTTCGGTTTAAACCGAAGAAATATGAGTTAGATATGAAGAATCGCGAGCCCCACCAGCGAAACCATCTATAGAGGAGGCTCCAAATTTAGAATTAAAAGCTCTCCCATCTCATCTCAGGTATGAATTCTTAGGAAATGGTGACACTTTGCCGGTAATCATTGCATCAGAACTAAATGAACAACAACTTGAGAGTTTGGTGAAAGTGCTAAAAAGGTTCAAAAGAGCTATTGGGTACTATTGCGGACATTATTAGGATCCCTCTTGGTATTTGCTCTCATAAATCCAACTCATGCCTGATCATAAGCCAAGTATTGAGCACCAGAGACGCTTAAATCCACCTATGCAAGAGGTAGTGAAGAAGGAAATCATTAAGTGGTTGGATGCCGGAGTAATCTATCCGATCGCCGATAGTAGTTGGGTATGCCCTGTTCAGTGAGTACCTAAGAAAGGGGGAAGGACTGTGGTCCCCAATGAAAAAAATGAACTTGTTCCAATGAGACCGGTTATTGGATGGAGGGTGTGTATGGATTACCGCAAATTAAATGCATAGACTGAAAAATACCACTTTCCTATGACCTTCATGGATCAGATGTTGGATAGACTTGCCGGAAAAGGGTGGTACTGTTTTTTTGATGGATATTCGGGGTATAATCAAATTTCTATTGCACCAGAAGATCAAGAGAAACCCTCTTTTACTTGTCCATATGGGACCTTTGCGTTCAAAAGAATGTCGTTTGGGTTGTGTAATGCACCCGCCACATTTCAGAGATGTATGATATCGATATTTTCCGACATGGTGGAAGATACTATTGAAGTTTTTATGGATGATTTTTCTATGGTTGGTGATTCATTCGAGCGGTATTTGAACAATTTATCTGAGGTCCTTAAGAGATGTGAAGACTGCAATTTAGTACTAAATTGGTAAAAATGTCATTTCATGGTGAAACAAGGAATTGTTTTGGGTCATCGCATTTCAGAAAATAGCATAGAGGTTGATCAAGCTAAAGTCGAGGCAATAGAAAGACTTCCCCCACTTATATGTGTGAAAGGTGTGAGAAGCTTTCTTGGGCATGCAGGTTTTTATCGGAGATTCATCAATGACTTTTCAAAGATTGCACATCCATTGGGCAAACTGCTGGAGAAAGATTGTAAATTTTGTTTTGATGAATCCTGTCTTAAAGAATTCGGCAAGCTAAAAGAAAAATTGGTGTCTGCACCTATCATTATTTCTCCGGATTAGAACAGTCCATTTGAGGTGATGTTCGATGCTAGTGTGGTTGCTCTTGGTGTAGTATTTGGACAAAGAAAGAACAAAATCCTTCACCCCATTTACTATGCTAGTAAAGCCCTAAATGAAGCTCAGAAGAACTACACAGTGACTGAGCAAGAAATCCTTGCAGTAGTCTTTGCTTTTGAAAAATTTCGCTCTTATTTTCTAGGTACTAGAGTTATAGTGCATATTGACCACTCAGCATTGAGATATTTGATGGCAAAGAAGGATACGAAACCTAGGTTGATTCGTTAGGTATTACTACTACAAGAATTTGACTTTGAAGTGATGGGTAGAAAAGGAACTGAAAATCAAGTTGCTGATCATTTTTCCTGTCTAGAGGATGAAGTTATGAGAGAGTTAGGGGATAAGACTGACATTGATGATACTTTCCCCGATGAGCAAGTCTTGGCTGCTTCACAAGACTTGATTCCATGGTTCGCAGATTTTGCGAACTATATGGCTAGTGATATTCTTCCATCGGACTTGTCCTTCAATCAAAGAAAAAAGTTCATGTACTATGTGAAGAAGTTCTTTTGGGATAAACCATACTTATATAGGAGTTGTGCCGAATAGCTTATTCGGAGTTCTGTGCTAGAATGTGAGATGTTGAGTGTGTTAGAAGCATGCCATTCCTCACCCGTTGGTGGACATCACAGCGGTATCCAAACCACTCATAAGATATTATAATGTGGTTACTATTGGCCTACTCTTCATCAAGATGCTCATGAGTTAGCTAAAGCATGTGATAGATGCCAACAAGATGACGGCATTTCAAGAAAGCAAGAGCTCCCTCTAAACCCCATTCTAGTGATTTAGTTATTTGATGTTGGGGTATTGACTTTATGGGACCTTTTGTGAGTTCTCATGGAATGAAGTACATTCTAGTAGCGGTTGATTATGTATTGATATGCTCAAACTTACTTCTCAAATAAGAAGTAAAGCGGTCGTGTCAAGTAAATAACCCAACTAGTGAGGTTGGGATCGTTCCCACGAGGAAAATAGTCTAGACTTAACTTCAATCTATTATTACTATTGTTCAGTCAATGACTTCCTTGGAAAGTAAAAACAATAAAAAGGGGGGTTTCTATTTCTAAATGAATGAAAATAACTAACGCAATTAAAAGAGACACTTAAATGCTTTGAATGTTGGATTTTAATCAATTAATCAAACTAGGGTTTACGTGTTTCCCACAGTTTCATAACTTGATAATTCTAACTATAAAAATTTTTTCCTAGTATCTTGCATGTAAAGTGATAAGTTATGTATTTCTTAATCCTTGGTCCGGCATCTAGAAAATCTCACTCCGCACCTTGGTCCGGCTACATGTGTTATTATCCTAACCCTTATCTTTACCTCATATTAAGCATCGTATTCGATATTTGACAAAGTTATTACCTCGTACCAATCAATACTAGCCTATTAGATAGTATACACTAAATCTATGTTGATAATTCTTTTCCTATTATCTACCTCCTTGGTCCGGCAAGTAGCATTAAGGCGAGTTCTATCGTTGGCCATCCGTTAAAAAGACTTCTAAGCGAAAGAATTATTAATACATGCAAGACACTATTCTAGAATCGTTATTTTAGTTAGGTTTTATCTCATTATTTGTCTATGATTCCCACAACCCTAGTTATGGAGTTTAGTTACTAATAGTCATAATCACAATATTCAAATATATTAAATAAGAATTCATGTACTTACTTCAATGAGAAAGAGTAAAATCCGAAAGTTTGCTTGATTAATCACCAATATTCACTTGCAAGAATCTTAAAGTAATCAACAATCTCACAAAAAGTCTAATGATTCTCAAAATTCTAACAATACAGTGTCTACTAATATGATATCTAACAATACGGAGTCTAACCTCAAAAACGAGGATTTTCGAACTATTTATAAAAAATAAAAACCTAATTAATCAAGGACTCTATTTGCTGGAAATCTGTCAAAACGCAACTGGGTCGATGGACCTCGCGACAGATCGTCATGGTCACGACGGACCTTCATGGACTCCGTCGTCCCATACTTGTGCAATTTCTTCTACTGCTCTCTTCATTACCCTCGACAGCAAGTATGACGGACCGTCATAGGCACAACGGTCCGTCGAGGGTCTTCGTTCCAAAACACTTCAACTCTTGGAATATGGATACTGGGATTACTTCTCTGAACTTCATGACGAACCTGCAGGACGAACCGTCATAGACACGACGAACCGTCACAAGCTTCGTAACCCCACACTTGGTCAGACTTCCCCATCTTCCTTCAGCAGCTGCACTACGCTGCCACCTACGGACCGTCACAAGCACGACGGACCGTCACAAGCTCCGTAGGTGGTCTCTTCTGCATTTCTTCGCTCAAAATCTCCGCATTCATCTTTGGACAGATTTCCTGCAAAATAAAGAGAAACTTATATAAACATTAGCACAAAAGGCTTTTGGGCACACTAAACTTAAGGAAAAAGTATTAATAATACCGTGAAACAACGGTATATGCTCAAACTTACTTCTCAAATAAGAAGTAAAGTGGTCGTGTCAAGCAATT